>NC_089771.1:21755383-21850383 GCF_040412425.1 Macrobrachium rosenbergii | reverse complement strand
GTGGTAAAGCCTGAAGAAAAATATGGTCTTGCTGTTGAGAGATATAAAGAGAGAGAGAGAGAGAGAGAGAGAGAGAGAGAGAGAGAGAGAAGAGAGAGAGAGAATGACATACTTGCAGACAGAAAAGTGCAGTGCCCTCAAAGTCGTTTGGAGAATTAGTGAAGAGCTCCAGAAGCAACCTAACACTTGAAAAGGAAAAAGATAATAAATAAGAAATTTAATCCTAAAATGCACACAGGAATTAGGTCTTAACGTGACTGCTAATTTCTTTGATATGAAAGTGGACAAAGACCATAAAACATAACTTAAAAAACACACCAACTCGCTATTGTTATCAGAATAATAACGCTAGCGGAGGAAAGTCTAAAACCAAAAGTCAAAAAAGGGAGAAGGAAAATCCTCCAAATGTGAGGGAAGGGCGGGGGAGGGGATTAAGGGAGGGCCTGGCATTTACTGTATGGGTCCGCCTGGGAGGAGGAGACCTTGGGAGGAGGTGGAGGAGGAGAATCAGGAATGGAGGAGGGAAAAAAAAAGCGTTCCCAGAGAGAACAAGGTCACATGAGAACAACCACTGAAGGCGCAAGGTCGCCCACCATGTCCCCTACACAGAAGAGGGAACTTGAATTTCTACAAGATAATTAACACTGTAACGAAGGACAAACGTTATCACATACGAACAACATCATAAAACCACAACGATAGCAAGTACAATGATGTACTTAGTTTCAGAATTTTGCAATGCATCTTGATGTAAGAGAGTACATATGAATGGTCACGCAGCGGATAATGAATAGAAATATATGCAATTACAGATATCAAATAAAAGTTTCGCCAGCCATGCGTACGTTTTGTTTTTCTTTTAACTTGATAAAATACCTGCCAAAGAAGAAACTGCAACCGTAACCCACGTCTTATAATTAGGTTCTCACTTTCTCAGTGACCTGAATAAATTAAACTTCCTGTAATTTGCCTCTTAATCATCAATTTTGTAATAATACAATTTCGTACATAGATAATACGTTGCTTAAAATTCCGCAAAACTATAACCCACAAACGGTTTCATCCAATAGTTTGTAATACTACTTTCCCATACGAGTGATTTAAAATAATAAAATGTGTACCCTACTCAGTGTCAAAACACACACACACAATTCAAAAGAAGCAAAACTTGAAACAATTGGTAGTTCCCTCATTAAAAAATCCTGCTAAAACAAACGAAGAAATATGAAATCAATTACACGATCATGACAAGCTGAAGGCCAATATTCTGCAGACAAAGGTTTCAAATTACATCCAATACCAGACATGCATTATACTCATTAGCTGCGGCATGCTCATGAGGAAACTGACGAGGTTTAGTTTAAAGTTTTTCTTTACCTTATTATTTCCTTTTGCGTTACTAACGGCGAACGAATGACTCGCAGAAAACTGATTTAAGTGAATGCAGTGACCAAACTAACGCAAACACTAGGCACTGAGTGAAAATGACAGCAAACCAAAACACAAAATCACCAACAAAATCACACGAGAAATATCTCAAAACCAGTCATACGCAATGAAAGCATGCGGCATGAAAAGTCGAACGCCAAGTATAAAAAAAAAAAGCCCGCTTTCTAAGTATATTTAGAAGCACGGCCCATACTCTCTACACACAATAATCCAAACATTTTCACGTGGCCTCCAAATAAAGCCAGTAGCAACAAAAGACACTGATGCGACAAGGCTTCTCATACAACATTATCTTTACATTCTACCGAGTTCCTGGTTAAATTGCAGAACGTGACTTCATCAAGAAAGGAAGATGCATGAGCAACGGGCTACAAAAAATGTAAAATAAATAATGGACAGACGAACGTGTCTCACCACTGACACCATGCTAAATCAATTACATCACTCACGAAGCATCTACGAAGCATCCACTTATGATGAAAGAGAGACCCCCAAAATGATGTGATCTCATGCTGTAACAATATAGGCTACCTACCACAATGATTTGATCTCATGGTCTGACAATGTACCTTCCAAAATGATTTGATCTCATGACCTGACAACGTACTCACCAAAATTGTTTGATCTCATGCTCTGACAATGTACTTTCCAAAATGATTTGATTTCATTCCTTGACAATGTACCTTCCACAATTTTGATCTCATGCCCTGACAATGTACCTTCCAAAATGATTTGATCTCATGCTCTGACAATGTACCTTCCAAAATGATTGATCTCCTGCCCTGACAATGTATCTTCCACAATGATTTGATCTCATGCTCTGACAATGTACCTTCCAAGTTGATCTGATCTCATGCCCTGACAATAATGTACCTTCGAAAATGATTTGATCTCATGCCTTGACAATGTACCTTCGACAATGATTTGATCTCATGCTCTGACAATATACCAAAGACGAAACAAATGAAGAACCAAATAGTACCATATCAATACAGCGCTCAGGAAGAGGATGCCTTTCTAGCCAACCAAGTAGCCTGGTCTTTACCGGTTTGAAGGAAGCGAAATAAATACGTATGCGCAGAACATCAGGATAATCTCAGGGACTAGGAATAAGAAAGACGACAGCAACGGCATAAAAGTTTTCTCTCTCAATATACCGAGTGTCACAGCTTGTGAAAGATATCCAATAGAACTAACAAATATTTGTTCCACAGTCGTATACTTGCCTATAGCTTTTACACTGCATCATCCCACCTTAGGAAAACGGCTCTTTATGTTAACAAAACCAGTAACAATCTCTACTTAAGCTGCACTGCCCTCATTTTCCTCCTCTTCGTAAAAACAACGCGAGGCGTTAAAAAAAAATCCAAAAACTAACTGCCAACGCTTCGATATGGGAGGGACAAATCAATCAAAAGCAATGACATTTTACACGAGAAAAAATAAATTGCACCAAGCAGTGAAATCGCAAAACACACGACAACAAAACACAACAATAATTATGAAAAACAATGACAAAGTTGATACGCACGAAACAAAATAAATAACGACTTGGCTTGAGGAGGATATGAAGAAAAATGGGAAAGCAATTACGACATCAATTATCAACGGAGAATAGAAAGAATTATACAAGACTCTATAGGAGGTTTAATTACATGAGAAATAAATCAATTGGAAGAAGAACATGGGAACACAAACTGGCTCCCCTTGGCCACATAAGCAGGAATAAATATTTAAGCGAGTAAATTAGCTCTAATCAGCACATCCTTATTCAGGGTAAAAACATATATCAAAACATTACACAAACATGACAGAACGCTTCTGACCCTTGGTTAGACCAGCACAGACGAATGAGTTCACTTTCACGGAATTGTTCTTTGTTAACATTTTATCTTTCATTGTGTTCGTTATTTTTATCACTGCGAATTTCCATGTTCCAATTCTACCTCATCACAAAAGCTTGCACACTTTTAAAAGTGTGCGTGACTATCCAGTTCAATTCCTTTTTATCTTATTTCTAAGACAGTTTCTAGATAGTGACCGCCACGGGTTTTAACCCGGTATGTAGCCACCTTTGAGGAGTGTTTAGTACAAGGCCGTTGGGGATTACCGTAAAAACATAAACAAATATCATAAAGATAATGACCCCCAAGAAATATCATTCCTAGATAACGACCCCCGAAAACCCTTGGGGGTCACCGTCTAGGAAAGATCCTATTTCTTTCAGAACTTGATTTCTTTTACAGGTGCTTCAACATACTAACTCTTGTGTTGCAAATTCTTTCCAAATACACAAAACAGTGGCACTAAAATGGTCAAAAGAATTCAGGATATTTCCGAAGCGGGAGCTTGTCAGTTAAGCTTCCGCATTCAGCATATTTTTCCACTCTCAGCTGGTTCAGGGAAAATCAGAGGTAAATACTACGTCAAATTAGTATCTGATAAAAATCATACACAAAAGTGAATACTTTATATATATTTTAAAGTTTATATTTCTTTTTTATATTTTTGTTTAATTTTTTTATTGATTTATATTTGTTTTTATTTTCATCTTATTTCATTTCATATAGCCTAGTTTGTTTCCACTTTTATTTCCTTTATTTTTTATTTTTCTGTTTATTTGCTGTTATTGTATTTCTTTAAAATTTACTGACATACAATGAATGAGATTGTCCATTTTGATTTAAATACCCTAAAGGAACGGAATCACTACATCATAAGATAACTCATGAATCCTCCACCGTGATTTTTTGAAGAACTGGAAACTCACATGAGAAAGATAACTAGTCAACTACCTTCTTTGATTGAATGAACACAGCACCTAAATCCACATACACAGTCATGTAGGCTAATCACTCCCGTAGATAAGAGAAGAGAGGAACAACTTTATGAAGGTAAAGTCATTAAACTCACCGAGCCTCACTGTCACAGGGGGGAGGGGGGGAGTAGTGGGAAGGGGATGTGGGTGAACGAACGAGAGGAGTACGTGTGGGGAGAAAACTGGTCTCGGGATAAGTACTGAATAATAATAATACACGGACATCGACACCCTGTCAACACAGGCTATGTCAGAAAGGGGATAGCTGTGTTGTGATGGTCTGGTTAATTAAACATGATGAGTGTTGTCCGTGAACCTTCATCACAGAACAACTGGGATCTCTGTCCGGATATATGAGAAAATAAAGCTCCCGTCGACAGACAGAAAACCAAGTCTGGAAGAACTCTGGACGCCTAAACCCCGTACAAAACAGGAACAAGTACAATGACGGAGCCAAGAAAAAATCAGAAACAAATTCTATTTTGCGGAGCACGAGCTTCGAACAATCCTTTTCTACTGCCAACCAATTTTGGATGCAGAAATACCACCGGCGACCCCAGGGTGACACCTGACCCAATTCTCCCCAAGGGGTTTGGATACACGGCCTCGCCATCAATACGTAAGACCAGGGTCGCCTTCAGAAGACCTCTCGGTTCCTCCAGCTCCTGATGCACAAGCCTTAAGGCTGAAATACCTACGACCTCGGAGGACAAAATGGCACTAATAGACGACCCCGCAGCCATCCCCAACCCCCAGGGTCACGTTTCAAATCTGGTTATTTTATAAACTAAATTACAGAGCACAGTTTAGGGACTGCAAGGCCATTGTTCTCCAAAAACCACAAATGGAACACAACCGATATGTTTCGACCTTGTGCGCTTGCTGTTCAACACTTCGAGTATTAGCAAGTGTCTGCAAAACACCGACCTCACGAGAGAGAGAGAGAGAGAGAGAGAGAGAGAGAGAGAGAGAGATACACAATTCGAAAACGTGAAAATATCTTTCATGAATACACGGAAATATTTACGAAAGTACGCATAAAAGGTACTTTTTTAAGTAACGGGCATAAAATATATTCAGATCAAGGTATTTATATATTTCCCCACCCACCACCTCCAAGAGAACAAGACGGATGGACGATATGCATACGTGCATATGTACATATATAAATATTATGTATATATATATATATATATATATATATATATATATATATATATATATATATATATATATATATATATATATACACAAACAAGTTTACAATCTCACTGCCCATTCACATTGTCTCAAGTCAAAATTATAATTTTATTATATGATTCGTTTTCATCTTTGTTAAGCTCTCTAACTTTTTAAAGGTTTTTAAAAATTTATGTCCAAACAAATGAAAGACAACTTTCAAAACTGCAAGACAAACACTTCAAATACTGAGCTAAACACCACCACAAATTTGAGATATTATTTTCGGGTTTTGCTATTTAGTTCTTCCTTATTCTTTCTCAATTAACCTTTGATTTCAGTTAAGAAACTATGAAAATACCAGATGGACTGATATCCAACATCACTCGTAAACACATCCCGCGTTCCTAACAATTACCTATTCTCACTGAAGCATACAACCTAACAGAGATTCGTTTCCTGAAAAAAAAACGATGAGTATACAAACTTTACCCAAATCGAAACTTAAAGCAAATAGTTGAAAAAATCCCCAATTCACTCCCTCTCACTCGCACAAACACAGAGGGAGGGATTTTGGGTCGTTCGAAGTGTTTGCGGGACTTTCTCCATCCTCCTTTACCAACTTTATACATGTTTAGTTTATTTTCTCTTTCTGGTTCCTCTTTCTTTTTTATACCCTTTCCTGACACATCGCCGAACCGACTGACGAAGAAGTGAACATGAGAAACGTCTCTAAACAAAATTTTTATTTCCATATAGCGTGCAATTATACTTACTGTCATCTCCTTTATACAGAAATGCTTACAAATTCCCTAACCTTCCAAGCACAAAGTAGGCTACAAAAGACATAAAACCTCCTCCTAAACACCAAGCAGGCAACCAAGTTCCAAGAAAGTTACCAAACGCTGCGCTACATACGTTCTCCAACATAAAAGTCAACACCCACAAACTTATTTCGCCTGGAATACGTCATTGAAAAGCACCATACCCTGGCAAAATTTTATGCGCAGATGCATTGGTGGGGGCATTGCAAACAACTGTCAGGAAATAACGATCAGCCAAGAGGCTGTAAGTTTTCCTGGAAGTGGTTCGAGTATGTGCAACACTGATATCGGGGTTGCTGCAACGAGACGCCGCCTTAGCAAGGTGTACCCCCGAGGCGTTCCTGCCTCTCTCTCTCTCTCTCTCTCTCTCTCTCTCTCTCTCTCTCTCTCTCTCTCTCTCTCTCTCAGACGTGGCAAGAAGACCTGATCGAAACCAGCTCCTTTATGAATCTGACCATACCCAGTCGTCAACTCCACTCACCAATGCACTCTCTCCACCGGTCCCTGTACTGCTCTTCATCTCACTACAAAGCAACGTAACCGAGATCAGGCAAAACTGCAGTATAATAACAGTCTTTTCAAGATTTTTGGAGACCTTTCTCTCCTGAGGAAATGCATTCTCTCATTCTTCCACGTCTCGAATCTATCCTATTCGGTCTCCCGTAGCTTACTAGCATCTTAAACTGCAAGATAAAAACTCGAATCTTATTAAAATTTCTTATAACGATCTCATATTCTACTCTGGGACAGTTGCTCCATTAGCTCAGTGTTCATGCTGTGCAGGATATTTCATGATTCTGGCGATCCTTCGCATTCAGATCTTGCCAGACTATGCTATCCACTACGCAACTTCAGGTATGCAGTTAATTCTAGCAGTCTTGCCTTATTCTTCTCTAAAGTTCAATGCCACACAGTGTTCTCTAAGTTTCATTCCTTTGGTGACCACAATGGAAAATGATCTTCATCTGTGTGTGTAGCTAACGCCAGAAGTTAACCAGGTGCCAATGCTTTTTGCTGTGCAAATTAACACGAATCTCACTTCAAAGTTTGTTATTTCTCTTATTGATTTGACTTTATTTCCCTTATTTTGTTTTCTTTGTTATTACTAATTTCATGGTTTATTCTTTACTTTCCAATTTCCTTGTTCTGCTTTCCTAACCGGGCCCTTGGGCTTAAACATTGCAGTTCGAATAATAATAATAATAATAATAATAATAATAATAATAATAATAAAAACAATGCGGTCGATTCACTGTCGTATACTAATTGATCAGTCTAATAATTCTGAATTCACATTAAATAACAGTTTTTACATGTGATAGACATCAATTTTATTTCCTCAGTTGTTACTGAGGTCCTCACAAATGTATCTTAATGCAACGATTAATAAAAAAAAAAAAAGGTGGCAACTATTCGATTTGCTGGAATTTTACCTTTCCGTCGAAAAGCGATGTGAAAGCACCTTCAAAGTTAATATGTAAACTTTCAAATATTCAGTTGCTGAAGAGGTTTAAGGCAATATGAAATGAAGTGCAGCATTCTGATAAACCGGTCCAGCATAAATGCATTCTCTTTCTTCAAATGAGTCAATGAGTGACTAAATCTACCTTCTTTTATCTTTGGTGAAAATAACAGCTGTCATATAAACAACAAATGAAATACACTTTCCTTCAAGAACAGTCTGAACTACCTAAAGAGAAAGCATGCTCACAGGGAATGACACCACGAATTCACTGGTAAAAACAACATCCACATTCTCTAGATTCATTCAGCAAGTTTCGCAGGATATTTCCTCAAGCAGAAATCACATGAATTTATCTATTTTTGAACGCGCACACACGCACGCGCGCACTATATATACTATATATATATATATATATATATATATATATATATATATATATGTATATATATATATATATATATATATATATATATATATATATATATATTATATATATTATTATATATATATATATATATATATATATATATATATATATATATATATAATATATATTATATATATATATATATTATATATATATTATATATATATATATATATATATATATATATATATATATATATATATATATATATATATATATAATATGTTTCTACCATAAAATCCTACGTACACACCACCAGCAGTTATTCTTCGATTCATCAAGTTATACAAAAATAGGTCCTAAATACAAAAGAAAGAGTGACGAACACAACATTAAACCATAATAAAGTTTTTTTTGAAGACCCATCTCAGACTTACCTTCTAGATCCAAAGGGCCAAGGGCTATCAGGTGGAGGTCTCAAGGGGGACCCTGGCACAGGAGCTGGAGGTGGAAAGTGCCCAGGTGCCAAATGGGGTCCGGGGGGAGGTGGTGGAGGAACATGAAGAGGCATAGGGGGTGGAGGCGGCGGTGGTCCAGCAGGCCCCGGGGGCGGAGGCCCTAACATGCCTCCCAAAGGTCGCACTGCCGACGGCAGCGTTGAATAAGGAGGCGGAACATGCGAGTGCAACAGGTCCGGGAGCTGGGCATCGTGGGCAACGGTTGGCAGGGCCACGGAGGCATCTCCCACTTCGGTCTGATTCCCTTGGGCAGGAGCAGCCCCTGATCGATGAGCACGTCGCTCCCTTCGCTCCCGACGCCGTTCGCGACGGCGCTCTCGCTCCTCTCGCCTCGCCTCCTGCAGGAGGTGGTGCTGCTGCAGCTGCAGATGCTGCTGGCTTTCAGGTTGTCCCTGATGCGGATGCTGCTGCAAGAGCGGCTGTTGCCCCTGACCATACTGCTGCTGCACAGTCTCCTGCAGCCCCTGCAGACTTAAGGGCTGCTGCTGCAGATGGTGAGACACGGACTGGGGGACCTGGGCCCCTGAGTTATGATTGTGATGATTGTGATGGTGATGTTGGTGTGTTGGGGCTGGAATCTGTTGCTGGTGGTGTATGTGGTGGTGTTGGGGCTGGGAGGAGCTGCTGCTGTTGCTGCTGCTGATGGTGTTGAGACCGTGACGGAGGTGGTGGGACTTGCTGCTGCTGCTGTTGTGGTTCCTCTATGACCACCTGCGGCAGCTGATGTGCAGAGGACTCGCACCTACCGCTGCTGGTGGGTCTGATGGGGTTCGGCTTAGGTGGTCTGGGCGAGGGTCTGGGAGCTGCTGAAGGGGCTAGGTTAATTGGTTTGGCTTGTTGCTGTTGTTGGAGGTTCGAGGTTGTATCATAACCACTGATACTCGGCGTGGGCGTTGTTGTAGGCGTAGGTACAATCCTAACACTGGACACTTTGGTTAGTGCACTCACAGTGGGAGCCGCTGAAACAGTGGACGTCCCACATAATACGACACTTGACACACTACTGGCGACGGAGACGCCACTCAGCAAGGGCACTCGAGACACTCTGGCACTGGATGGCATCCTTGAATGTGCCGCGACAGAGACACTGTTGGCTGCAGAGGGCCGCGCGGCTCCTCCGGCCTCCACCATGGTTTCTCGCATACTGGCGTTTGTACCAGTGACCGCAGACGCGCATACCTCCCACCCAGACACCGTTTTCTGTGGCGGCCGCGTTTTCTGTGAGGTGCCGTAGGGCGAGGCACCATTACCCACTGTCATCTCGTCCGATTCCATCGCGCCATCTTCATCCTCCTCCTCACCATCGTGACTGTACTCGGCAGGATCACTCACAATCACCGATTCGCCATTGGCTCTCTTTCTATCAGCACTACTATCATCCTCTTCGCCATCGTCTTCCTTTTCCGGTTCTCTCTCGTCGATCGTTTCTTTCGATTCGATTTCTCTCGCAGTTTCCACCGACGCCGCGCTTTTTTCCTCATCACCGCTACTGGATGGATCGGATAAAACAGCACCACCCTTACCGTCATCATCATCATCACCATCATCATCATCATGTACTTTGATCACTCTCACACTTCCTATATGGTGCCTCCAAGGCGATGCACCGAATTTCTCTTCCAGCAAAGGGAAACTAGTTCGACGAGCGTGTGCGGCGAGGATGGGCGTGGGTGGTAGAGATTTGGGCTGTCGACTGAGAGAGGACAGAACGTGCTCCTCCGGGGGAAGGGTCCTCACATGCACGCTCACCAAAGGCCGGCGACTGCCCGGACCCGCTTCCCCCAATGATTCTAGGTCGAATCCGACGTTGTCAAATCCTCCAGAGTTTCTCTTGGGCACTGGCTCTGGGGGATAGTGGCGGAGGAGAAGAGAAGCATCCAAAGAGTGGGGCCCGCCGTTTGGGGGATTCAGGAGGCCCACTCTGGAGATCCGTCGAGGGTCCTCCATAGTGATCATGGCCTCACGCCCAACCCCAGAGACACTCTTAAGGTAGTTCTCATCGAGGATTCCTCATGCTGATGCCCTGCGAAAGAAATAAAACATTGATTAAATATATGCTTTGCCATAAATTAAAACTGATTTCAAGTACAGGATTATGTGGTACTGAAGGATAATGAAAATAACTGGGTGATTGTGTGTTCAATTAAGTGAGAGTGAGAAAAAGGAAAAAATATGTGTGTGTGTATAATCATGCTCTTTTATTTCACGTGGGAAAAGTCTTTTCCTTTTCGTGCACATTTACAGAAAATTATTCTGGGTATTTGCTTTCTTTTATGGAATAAGAGTTTTTCCTGGATACTAAAAGGAAGTCAAGAATTTTTCTTATATCTCAAAAAATCATAAGAATTGAAGACATTTTACGAAGAAGATAAAACACTCATGGAAATGGAAAGAGATTTCTCATACAAAAATCAAATATATTGTTTGTTTGGAGAAAGTATTAAACATGTCCAAATTTCGAAGGGATGCTTCCTTCAAACTCCTAAGGTCATTTGATAACATAGGTGATATACGTTTCGAAAGGAGATATGGAATGATATAGCCCAAAATTTATTATTTCTTCATAGTCAATTGCATTATATATAATATATATATTTATATATATATATATATATAATATATATATATATATATATATATATATATATATATATATATAATTATATATAAAATACAAGTCGAAAGTCTTGATATCCCCCTTTTATTTTCATGTGCGGATCTCTTACATACTTCATACAACAACCATTGTAGAAATACAAAAAATATTTTATATATATATATATATATATATATATATATATATATATATATATATATATAATATATACATATACTGTATATATATGTGTGTATTAGCCTCCTCCTCATAGTTCTCAACCAAGTACGTCTGGGTCTTACACTTTTTTTGGGTGACCAAAGGAGGCCAGCTGACACTATCACGTACTATTTCTCTTGGGGTTGTGTGGGGGACATGTCCGAGCCATTTCCATCTCTCTTTCATCATATTTCATCTTTATGTGGAGCTCCGTAATTTCCCTTATGGTATCACCTCTCACTCTACCCTGTCGTCGGATCTCGAATTCTTTCCATTCATTTTTTATTCGAATTCTTAGTTAAGTAAAGGAAAACGTCTACCTGAATATACAAAAGACAGTTTCTTTACAGCTCCTCGCGGCATATTTAACTGCACTGAATTGAATATAGAATTTAGGCCAAAGGCCAAGCTCTGGGACCTATGAGGTCATCCACAGCTGAAATGGAAATTGACAGTAATGGGTATGAAAGGTGTAACAGGAGGAAACTTCACAGTTGCACTATGAATCAATTTTTGGGAGAGGAAGAATTTAAGGAGGTACAGTAAAAGGAACGAAAGGCGTTGCAGCTAGGGGCCGAAGGCACGCTGCAAAGAACCTTAAGTAATGCCTACAGTACACCACATGAGGTGCACTGACGGCACTACCCCCCTACGGAGGACATATCTAATAGCATTCAGTTCTAACGACTTTTCTTCTCAACCTGGCTATGATCCATCATAGCTGACTAACTACCAAGCGTAAATTTCCCTGATTAGGTCGACAGATGCGCATCGGTTTTAACGGAACTTGCCTAAATCGTTACGGCTCCTTCGTCTTTCGGATACCGAACTACTATAGATCTCTTGCTGGTGGGGTCAGCGTTGAACTACTACAGTACGAAGTCAAATTCCTGTTAACCACTGAGCCCACCTCTCTCTCTCTCTCTCTCTCTCTCTCTCTCTCTCTCTCTCTCTCTCTACGATAACATGAAAGTCAGCTCCGTAGAATATGACCTCCATCAACAATCGATGGTTTATCAAGAAAGATGAGCGGAAGTTTGTGATGTCCTCCTCTGCCTCTTCCTCCACAGGCACACTTCAAATCAAATCTATCTCTCCTTCCTCGGCCTTTCAGATAGGATCCCTACGACCAACAGAACAATGAATGGTCTAGGAGGAGGGGAGGGACGGGTTGCGGGAGGGCGATCAACACAAAAGTTCCCCCTTTTTCCCATCCGATTGTTCTTCTTCAAGTAATTACTCGAGTGACCTTTATAGTATCTCCTATTGCAGAACATCCTGTGTGACGGTTCAGAGACGCCTGACCATTCTTTCTTCTTTTCATAATACGGCCTCTACAAAGGTATGTGTGTGTGTGTGTGTGTGTGTGTGTGTGTGTGTGTGTGTGTGTGTGTGTGTGTGTGTGTGTGTGTGTTTTCAAGAGCGGAAGTTCTTCAAGGTTAAGTTCTACCAATATATCTGACGTCCTTAAAACTTGGATCTACTTCTAATACAACTATAATGCAATTAAGGTCAAATGATATCAGTACAGGAATTTGATAACCAAGCTGCTTCTTAAATTGTAAAGCTCCGTCATAATCCTAATTAAAGACCACATTTGAGGGAATACAACTCCAATAAATTCTGAAACTACTATAATGAACTGGGCTCGAAGGCCACATATTTACAAAAAAAATGTCACTAAGTGTTCTTATAATGCTTTCATGCAGAAAATAAATCGTGATTACGAAGATAAAAAGACGACATCAGTAAATTGTACATATAATTATCCTAATTATTTCCATCTATATTACATTATCAACTATCAAAACTATCACAGAATAGTCATGTCTATTAAACTTTTGCTCTCTGAAATGACACTAAAAAAGGCAAGCGTCTTTAATATTAATAATTGCATTGAAAATAACAAAGAACGCACAATCATTAAATCTGCAGCTACACCATTACACTTAAAACTATCATTACTCAAATCGCAGTAATTTCAATCTGCTGGTAACTATTACCAATTACCATTCTCTTCCGTGCGATGAAGGAATATAATAATTCTCCTTTGTTCATAGCAAAATTTCATACATTGCTAACAAACTTAATCGCGTTGTCAGTTTAACTTGTGAAAATAGTGACAGAAATACTTCAAAGAATTCACACTTCAATAATGCTCTAAGAAAAACTTTCCTCACATATCATACTGACATGAGACAAGTAGGATTTGATATTACTTAAAAAGTAATAAAAATGCAAGGTCCGACAAATGATACAACTTACATATGTGTTTCATTAATGGAGATCAAGACTTTTTTTTTGTGAAGTAACCAAAACTGTTGAAGTAAGTACAGTATAAGCCAATATGAAGATATACGTGTACAAATACACGCACACTTTTCTGTATAGCTTTTATCACAAGATCTTCTGCCCCTACTTTAAGGTGTTTTCAAGCAAACTACAATGAAATAAAAGATTATAGAAGCAGTCTCGGTTTTATAAGTAAATACTGAGCTTGACGGGGTATATAACCATTTTAAAGCATAAAAAGGTCATTATATTTGCATTAAATCTTCCGACCATGAACAGTTGTTTGCAGGATTAACTCGGGTACATGCACAAACGAGGCGAGGTTAAGGACACTAAGCCGGATTACTGACAATTTTTAGTTTCTCTTTTGAATCTCCTTCGGAATCATATGCAGAATGGGGTCAAGTGCGTATAGACCTGAGCATAATAATATTTTCCTTTTTTTTAGTTTTAATAATGCAGATTTAAGGATATTTCTGTCATTACTGGTTTATTACCACATAGAGTTCTTGATAGACGAATTATAATAACGCAATCCTAAGGCAATCGAATGATTTAATTTACAGTTTTCCTGCCACCGCTCGAAGGTTGAGTGATCAGTTTTCTCTGGTATACTTTTGAGAACATACAGAATAAGTGATCCTCCATTTTTTAAAATGAAACTCAAAACAGATAGGATATTGTCAAGCACTTTTTACATTGAACATATTTTAGTTTTGCCATACTGTCACGAATTCTTAACGACTATAAAATGCATAAAAAGGTAGAATCATGTGAGGTTTTGCATAACGTATCGACTGGCAATGAGCTGAAGTGGGTGACAAACGTTCTTCAGTGAACGAAAGATTATTAGTTGAAGGGTACCTTATTACTCCCTTTAGAAACAATTTATGCGACTGTCTTGTTAAGTTGGACGCGTTACTGAAAAGTTTTCTTCTTAAAGAATCTGAAGTAAAATAAGCTCTTAAATAATTTGCAAAAGGCTAATTTTTGCATGACGAATTTGGTAACTGCATTTTCAACAAAGTATGTTCCACATGCATGTTGCAGTGAGTGGGAGTGCGAACGGTCATGAGGCTTCTGGACTATTTCCAGGAATAGTTTCTGGAACGTGGTCTCCCAAAAGGGTTGCGTTCATTTAAAGCACAAAAAGGTTTTGGTTGTCAGGCTCCTAAGTATACTTTATCCTTATTAACACTGCAAATAGTAAATACCTTTTACTCATCGAAATCAACTAAAAATTCGTCAAAATTGACCAACATACAGAGCACTGGCAAGTTTGAGTAACCGTTTTCCGGGATCTTTCCTATAGATAGTGACCGCCATGGTTTAACCCGGTATGCGCATCCACCATTGCGGCGTGCTTAGTACAATCCCGTTGAGGATTACCGTAAAAACAAACAAAACACTGTAAATATCAAAGATAATGACCCCAAGAAATATTACTCCTGGATAACGACCCCCGAAAACCCTTAGGGGTCACTTTCTGGGAAAGATAAGTTTTTCTAATTACATAATACAGATGGTGCTATATATAAAATAAAATTAAACTAGTGATACTAACCACAACGTGTAGAGTTCGGGACGCTTAGGCCGTACTATTTCGGCCGTGAACCTGTTAGGCCATCAAAACTTCAGACCATATGAAGTTTAGGCCTTACGACACGGCG
The DNA here is from genome assembly GCF_040412425.1 of Macrobrachium rosenbergii. Lineage (NCBI taxonomy): Eukaryota > Metazoa > Arthropoda > Malacostraca > Decapoda > Palaemonidae > Macrobrachium > Macrobrachium rosenbergii. Next base: position 21,834,986 of record NC_089771.1, on the reverse strand, counting down.
GAAGCTCCTTGGGACGCCTTGTTTAGTACTAGCCCCTCGGGGATCAAAGTATCACATACACCATTTCAGCATTTTGCCAGTTTGGATGTTACGGCCTAAATGACTTACGGCAGAAATGACCAGGACCCAACGTGTAAGGGTCTACCTGAACGATATTTAACAGTATGGGATGAATAACTGTCTAAGTTGAATGGCTGCAACGCTTAAGAAATCGCAGTCACACCGTTCAATTCACTAGCAGACATAGATCAATTAAAGTCCATCGAAAATAAGGTTCGACCGATACGTCTTGTGTACTGGCCTCTGGCCACGCATTAACTGAAAGGAGGACGGCTTTCCCCCTAGTAACTGCACAAATCTTCACTTCGTTCTGATAACTACTTAACTAGCTTGAACTGCGGAACTGCGTTTTAGCAGTCGAGCTAAAGAAAAATCTTAAAAATTATAAATAAAATAGAAAGTTTATTTTAACTTCATATGTGTATTTATATACATATAATATGTATATTTATATACATGTATATAGGCTTTTAGCACTGCTGATAAGTGGAACGGGACATTTTATATGAAATGACGAAGTTATATATGACTAACAATCTTTGAACCAAAAATACGGCGATCTTAAATTTACCCTGTTATTATTAAACTTGGTAGTAGTATCATAAATAATAATACTAATCTAAAAAAAAATCGCATGATCTCATGATTTGATAAGAATTATTATATATAATTCATTTAAGCACACTTTGTGAGTGACCATTCATTTAAAAGAATACTTTATTTTTTCTTCTTTAATTTGGTTAATAATAATAAATCTTCTTAATAATAATCAAATTAAATAATAATAATAATTATTATGATTATTATCATTATTATTATTATTATTATTATTATTATTATTAGTAGTAGTAGTAGTAGTAGTAGTAGATGCTGCTACTAACCTCCAAATAACGGCGCTTGGAATAAGAACTAGCGCATTTAGACAGAGACCCCGTTACATTTGTAAAGTCAAAAATCGTAACCGCGGAAGTGACACTTCGGTGTCACGGGTAAAGACAACAGGTGTTAACTCACTTCCCGCATCGTACCCTCTTGCCAGCAGGGAAGTTATACACTGCCTGTAATTAAACAGGCGTAAGAGAACATACGACTTCATTCGCTTCGGCAGGTACTTTTTTTATTGTACTTACAAACAGTATCAAATCATACATACAAACGCCTAAAAAGCTTACTAAATTTATATATATGTATATGTATATGCAGTATATATTATAGATATTATATATAAATATATATTTACATATATAATATATATATATAATATATATTTATAATATATATATAAATATATATATTACATATATAATATAATATAATATATATTATATATATATAGTGTGTGTGTGGTTATGTGAACAATTTATTAAGCTTTCTGAAGCGTTTGTATATATATATTATATATATATGTACATATATATGTATAAATATACACATATATATATATATAAATATATATATATATATATAATATATATATATATATATATAATATATATATATATATATATATATATATATATATATATATATATATATATATATATATATGAATTTTATCACATAACCGTAACATTATTGTTTATTGGAACAAAATTAAGCCTTTTTGATGTCTTTCAATATGAATGTGTTGCCACAGGTCATACCTCGGATATAACATATTAACAAAATTAATTTTTATAAACGTTTAATAAATCAATACAAATGACTCAAACCAAATTTACGAAAAAAAGTCGTCGTTCCCCAACCATAAGTTTAGAAATTTAGATCGCTTTATTGTTAAATTCCAACTTCGAATTGCTTTTACTCTCTGTTCCTTTAGTTAATCTCATGGTTGTATAAAATATTTATATATATAGTTTACTCTTACTACATACAATATATACACATATGTATATGTATACTATATATAATTTATCATATACATATGACATTTTATATTCACAAAAAGTATACAAATGTCTTTCATATAACAAATTCGCTCAACTGTCATACTGTATTTTTATAAGTGATAAACGTAAGTCTGGGGGACTCGAACCACCGAACGGTTGGGGATATATCGTCGTTCCCCAACCATTCGGTATATATATATATAAAATTCCCATATATATATATCCGAGTTATGTGGCTCATATATAAACATTTATACATAAAAATACACTCTCATATATATATAATACTTTCTTGTAATCTGTCGCTGTATCGACGTTGATATAGTGTATATATTGTGTGTATATATAAACATTTATATATATAAATATATATATACATATATATAACATTCATATACACATAAAATATATATATATATATATATATATATATATATAAACATTCGTATATACATAAATATAAATATATATATATATATATATATATACATATATATATATATATATAAATATAAATAAATATATATATATATATATATATATATAAATTACACACATATATATTAATATAAATATATATATATATATATATATATATATATATATATATATATATATATACACACACCATGGATACAGCGACATATTACAAGATAGTATTTGGGTGACATCTGGCGTCATGACATCAGTTGACAAAAAAAAAAAAAAAAAAAAAAACGAGATTACTCTTTAACTTCCTTCCACTCGAGATATGTAAACGAACACGTGAACCAATTAAATAAATACAGACTATAATATACTCGAATTATCACTGAAGTACATTGATTAGGTATCTGCTTGGCAGTCCATTCTAAGTCTCGTGCATCCAGCTGCTCCCAAAACTTCACTTAATTAATGACAGAAGAAAAACCACAAGAAATAGAGTGAGTCACCAGAATGACCCCTGGCACGAGTGCACGCATGTGTTTGCACTCGGCTGGTTTGTGCGTGCGTCAAGAGCAAACGAATGCAAAAGTACAAATGTAAATATACACAGGACGACTACAGTACGACCCTCAATGCCGGGGAGAAAGAGGTGTGGAGGACAGAACGACGTCTAATGCTAATTCAGAGCGATATAATGCCCTAAAAGGAATCAAAAATAAAATATAAAACCAAAAAAAGGCGACGCTATAAGTAGCATCCAAAAAAATGACAACTTCTAAAGTAATTTGTATTTTTCCTAACGTACAAACCTGAGGTCTTTACATATGGAAAAAAATAATAGAACCTAAAAACAAAGCTAAAAATATCGATAAAACGACAAATTTTAAAGTAATCTGTATTCTTCCTAGAATACAAACCTGAGGTCTTGACATATGGAAAAATATAAAAAATAAAATAAAAAAGCAATGCTAAAAATACCATCGACAAAATGACAAATTTTAAAGTAATTTGTATTCTTCCTAACATACAAACCTGAGGTCTTGACATGGAAAAATAAAAAATAAAACCAAAAAGCAACGCTAAAAATAACACACATCGACATAATCAAGAGTAAATAACGCTCTTGATAATAACACACAAACCTTGTAGCGAATTCTAATTATCCGGTCTCTTACCCTCAAGAAAATCACACCTAAACCTGTGCACAGTTAAAATTCCATCTCGACTGGCTTCGATCACCACTTCCCACTCACTACTCACTTGGGTAGTCTGTAATCTCTCACACCGACCATATTTCCCCCTTTCGGAGGAAGGAGGAGAGAGGCAGCAATAAATCTGTAACGGTACTTCGGAAACAAACAGATTTACGCATGCCGGTTGCTAGACCTTGGTTGTTTACCTGTTGCCACGAAATAAGGTAAAGGTGTCACGTCACCATACTGCGAAGTGGGGCAAAGCTTTACAAGACCAGAGTAAATCAATGAAAGATTATACAATGGCGAATACTCGTTCCTGCATTTTTGCTTGTAGATTATCTCGAGAAGTGGCAATGCTTCACAGCAACAATTGTAAATTATCTTAAAGATGGGTCGTCACGTGATTGTTGCCCACTATAACTAACTCATCAGGTCGTACTGAGTTAATATTTTCAACGCTAATAGTAGCATTCGGAACCATTAGCCAGAATATTTGTCACGCCCGTAAACTGTGAAATAACATCCTAGGAGCCAACATTCAGTGACGAATCAAATAACTCGTATGCATCACATCATATGTATTATTACAGGCATTCGGCATCTAGAGTTCAATCGTAATCGAACTCTGAGAAAGCACTCTGGCAGATTCACACAGCAGTTGAGTGTCATATCTGTCATTCATATTTGCGCTGGATAGGAACCACATGACTTCTTTCACATTTCAGACTGCATCTCGACGTTAGTATCATCATGACAGCTTCAAGGAATAAATTCTAACTAAAGAAACCGCCAATCAAAAGCACAATAACTCGAGTGCGGCTAGAGTACAAAATAACCCTACTGAAGACCAAGATCAGACGACACTATTAATGCAAACCTCGTTAACAAGTCATCATATTATTTAAAAACAAAATTAATGAACTGACCGAAGGGATTACTTTTTCTCCGCATTACTTACTTTTCTTCTGTCATCGACCATAACGTAGTCGAACTGAATAAAAACAGACATGTGCGTTGAAAAAAGGGAGTTCTATTTTTCTTTTTATAAAGGAATGGGACTTGAAGACACTATTTTAATTTTCAACCTGATTCAATCTAAATATACTATATTTTCATTTTCAACCTATGTATATATAAAAATCAAAAGAAACAGAAAAAATATATGTTTATAATAAAGACAAGCAGATATCTATATACTGAAGATCGCTAAATAATTCTCTCCTCTTTCTCTCTCTCTCTCTGGAAAGAAAGATAATGCTGTGACGCAATGCCAGCTCAATAAACTTTAAGATCTTATCTCAGCAAACTAGAGTTCAAGGTTTTACTTTTACGGCTAAATGTCATTACATCGAATTTGCCTACGCTCTCTCTCTCTCTCTCTCTCTCTCTCTCTCTTTTCTTTTTTTCAAATTTGTGTGCGAACATACGAACAATTAAAAATAATATCCACATGCAAGCAATCTCACTCACATGCAATACCTTCAGCGCTAAATAAAGAACAAATTCATTATTTTCCTTCGGATTCAGGTCGTCGAGAAAAAGAGATAAAGAGCAGAAAGGAAAAACCAGGATCTAACCCCAAAGAAAATGATGCAATCGCCTCTCGAAAAAAAGAGGTGATTGGAATCAAGGAAGACGAAAGCAGGGTGAAAATTCTTAAATTCTTGTGCACGGAAAATTTCTTTTTCCCGGGAGTGCTGACTGTTAACATGAAGACAAAAGTGTATTTGGAAAGCAATAATCAAAATAAACATGTAAAATATGCGTGAGCTTTCTTCAGCGCAATCAGACACAGCCCCGCAGCATATAGTGCTGTATGAAACTCTCAGCCACAGCCCATGATACTCTTAGCCGTGGCCCATGAAATTTTTACCCACGGCCCAGTGGTGGCCTCTGTTGTTGGTACCTAATGCAGTGCCAGACGTACGATTATGACTAACTTTAACCTTAAATAAAATAAAAACTACTGAGGCTAGAGGGCTGCAATTTGGATGTTTGATGATCGGAGGTTGGATGATCAACGTATCAATTGCATCCCCTCTAGCCTGAGTAATTTTAGATCTGAGGAGCGGACCAGAAAGTGCGGACGGACGGACAAATGTCATCTCAGTAATTTTCTTTTACAGAAAACTAAAAATCTAAAAATCTTCGGAAACACCAATAAACCTAAATTTCTTCCACTTACGAGAAAAATCAAAGAAATAAAAGATAAACAGAAATTAAATGTATTCAACAAATAGGCACATCAAAAAATCGAAAGTCATATTAGAAGTCAATAAAATCATATTATTATTGACAAAAATCAACATTAATTGAAATAATAAAAAATCAGGAAAAGCGCAAAGAAAGAGTAGTAATTCCACGTTGTTGCAATTAACAAATAACTTCTGAAGTTTGAATGAATCCTAAGGGTTCGGGTTCGAGCCGCAGAATGGGAGTGGGGCTCATCCACAGTAAAAATCGAGAAATAAAAAAGAATAAATACACAAACCTAAAAAAAGACACGCAAAGTGCACAATATATGAAATCAAATACACTTTACGTGAATCAACAGAGAGAGAGAGAGAAGTCAAGTTCGTATAAATGCGACCAATTCATGAATCTGTCGTCAAGCTGAATACGTCGAAATAGAGATAATTTTGTATAATTACGGTGACTTTACGAAATCTGTCGTCAAAGAAATGAGAGAGAGAGAGAGAGAGAGAGGAATAATTTAGTATAATTACGGTGACTTATGAGAGTCAAAATGAATAATTTTTGTATAATTACGGTAATTTATAAATCTATCGTCGAAAAGAGAGAGAGAGAGAGAGAGAATAATTGAGTATAATTACGGTAATTTATGAAATCTATCGTCGAAATGAGAGAGAGAGAGAGAGAGAATAATACAGTATGAATTCTATCGTTACTTATGAAAAGAGATCGTTGAAACTAATGAGAGAGAGAGAGAAGACCTTGCTAACCTTTGCCGAGGAACCCAATCAGAGACGAACAAAGGAGACTTTATTTGGGAGTTAATTAATCTGCGAGAAAAGGCTTGAAAGAGAGAATGGCGACAAACCAAGGTTTCTTCCTTAATCAGCACACACATCCTGACATTATTAATGGGAAACACATTCGTCGCACATGACAAATAAAGCACACCAACGACAAGCGTCCTCTATAGGCGAAACATCAGGCCATTTATATACAGTACACTAGGATTAAAATAATCAATGATCTAAATGACTTACATAGAATGTAAGAAAACTCAGTATACCGGATATTTATAAATGTAGATATTAACGATTATAAAAGGGCACGGTTTTCAACTGTGAAAAAAACTGCTGACAGTTACTTATGAGACAGAATAAAGGGAGGAAAAGCGGTAGACAGATAGTATACCATAGCAAAAGAGAAAACAATTGGGGTTTTCGTTTTTCCCCACATGATAGGTTTGCAAGATATTTAAGTTTTCAATAACAGCGATTGTACACTCTCATCTTTCGATTCATCCTGCTAAATCTGTTGCCTCTCGACTCATTCACTGAAACTGTCACTTCTCGACTCATTTTGTTAAAACTGTTACCTCTCGACTCATTTTGTCAAAACTGTTACCTCTCGACTCACTCTGTTAAAACTGTTGCCTGTCGACTTATTCTTTTAAAACTGTTACCTCAAGAATCATTCTGATAAAACTGTCACCTTTCCACTCATTCTGTTAAAACCGTCACTTCTCGACTCATTCTGTTATAACTGTTACCTCTCGACTCATTCTGTTAAAACTGCCACATCTCGACTCATTCTGTTAAAGCTGTTACTTCTCGACTTATTCTGAAAAACTGTTACCTCTCCATTCATCTGTTAAAACTGTCACATCTCAACTAATTCTCTTAAAACTGTCACAAAACTGTTACCTTTCGACTCATTCTGTTATAAGTGTTATCTCTCGACTCATTCTGATAAAGCTGTTACCTCTCGACTCATTCTGTTGAAACTGTTACCTCTCGACTCATTCTGCTGAAACTGTCATTTCTCAACTGATTCTGTTAACACTGTTACCTCTCGACTCATTCTGATAAAGCTGTTACCTCTCGACTCATTCTGTTAAAACTGTTACCTCTCGACTCATTCTGCTAAAACTGTCATTTCTCAACTAATTCTGTTAACACTGTTACCTCTGAACTCATTCTGATAACAACCTTTCCCTCCACTCACAATAACTAGTATAGCCATTCCTGGTATCGAGAACAGGAAAAACCATCCCGTTTAAAATCCCCTTAAAACACATCATTCTGGCTATTTTACAATCACAATTAATAGAGAAATTCATCGAAGAAAATTAAGAACCTAGAAAAAATAACTGATGTTGATTAAACAAGAAGCAGCAGCAATTCCACATAAATGTATGGAATTACGAAACAGAAAAACAAATAGAATGCCGAATCAGATAACAAAAAAATAAAAAAATAAAAAAAGGAACAAGTCTGAATCAAACAACAGAAAGAGACAGCGCAATACGAAAACCAGAACCAATTAAAAGAACAAATATCCAAAAGAAACACACAAACCGGGCAATGCAAGACAAGAAAAAAACAAAAAGTGAAAAGGATAAAGCCTGAAAAATCAAAGACATTGGCAACTCGATGAGCGAAAGCAAAGCCTGAACCGTTCTTACTGCGACAGTCAATCAAATAAAGCAGACAAAACAGCCTCCAGTGCTCTCTTGTGATCAGATAAATGACTTTCTCTTTCAACGCATTGTCTATGAGCCGATTGACGTGACGGTGGGGCGTGTGGGAGTCCTCGATTTCCTTCATTCAGTTTCATGAACTTGAGTCAACCATGTATATATATATATATATGTATATATGTATATATATATATATATATGTATATATATATATATATATATATATATCTTTAAAACTCCTGAACAATCCATCTAGAGGTCAAAATGGTGCTTTATATCACTTACACAATTGTTCTGTGCATTAGTAGAATTACTGAAAGGACCTTATTCAAACTGGATGACATCTAATGGAGTATATTCAGAAAAAGCTTGTAACTTTTTCTTAATATATATATACACAGCATATATAATAATATATATTCAAGCATTAAGCTACAAGCAACGCATCAATGTCGAATTCACTACACCTTGGGGATAAGTTCCAGCCAGAGGGAATTATGCTGTGCTTAGGGTGACGGTGAAATAGGGTACATAAATAACCTTTTTTTTATTTTTTATTTTTTTTTATTTTTTTTATACGAGTGTTTAAGTCACTGTCACCTTAGTACCAACAGAAAAAAAGTATAGGTTCGAACCCTGGTTAGGGCAGTTTGTAATTGCCATATATAATTCACTTTGGTGTCAGCTGTTCTCAGGGTAGTGTAAATTAGGCATTAATGTGTTTGTGTGTGTGTGTGTGTGTATATATATATATATATATATATATAGATATATAGATATATATATATATATGTGTGTGTGTGTGTGTGTTTACGAGTGCGCAAGCGCGCAAGAGCGAGTGTGTGACCAAGAGAGAAAAACAAAGCTCACAGTGCACCCTAAAAATCATAATTCATCTGGCCCCTCCCAAAAATAAGGATTTCATGATTAACTTCAAAATAACAACTTTAGTAACACTGACGTACGCGAAGGAAGGAAAAGCTCCTGATTCATGTAATGTTACTTTAAATTTCCTGTCTCTCCCATTACCTTATCCCCACAACAGTATTCCTTTGTAGGATTCGATTAATCCCTATCTTCTGCGCCAACCCATCGCCAGAAAAGCCTCCCTTGGAAGCGGGATTTAATCTGAACTGCCATTTGCAGTTTAGATTAAATCCTGATTCAGTTCCTTTCGTTAATGCACAAAATCTCCTTTTCTGGATATCTGCCAAAATTCCTCTTTTAAAACGATCTCCTCTTCTGAATATATGCCAAAATTCCTCTTTTAAAATGGTCTCCTTTTCTGGATATCTGCCAAAATTCCTCTATTAAAATCGTCTCCTTTTCTGGATATCTGCCAAAATTCTTCTTTTAAAATCGTCTCCTCTTCTGCATGTCTACCAAAATTCCTCTTTTAAAATCGTCTCCTTTTCTGGGTATCTGCCAAAATTCCTCTTTTAAAATCGTCTCTTTATCTGGATATCTGCCAAAACCCCTCTTTTAAAATCGTCTAAGGTTCGGCAATGAATGCTAAACCACTCACTTAATCACATGACCTTGAAAAATGACAAAACGATCTAATATTACTCAACCTTGTTACCCAGTCTCTTTTGATTGAATACTCATTACAAATTGGGTAATTTAGCACATATTTGAAAGCCTTTTTATTCAGCAGAGAAGGGAACCTCGAAAAGATGGAAAACCGGATGTAAACCCCAAAACACTCACACAAACACAAACAGAAGGAAACACACTAATTTGCCTTTAAAAAGGAGAGAAAATTGGCAAAAAGCTCATTTAAGCCCACCCTCCTAGAGATAGACTTTGTCAAGTGTAGTGTGAAACATTGCACCAAGAGTGCAACTAAAACGCTGCGCACATAAACTAAGAAAACATTACTGTAATCGAGGAAAAATAAATTGAGTATGGAAGAGAATTTTATGTCCAAAAACTAAGTTCGAGAGTTTTCAAACAAAACTGAAACTCCACGCATAATCGACCAGAGAGAGAGAGAGAGAGAGAGAGAGAGAGAGAGAGAGAGAGAGAGAGAGAGAGAGAGAGAGAGATTAAAGTATTTCATACAAACACATTCAATGTTTTCAGAGAGAGAGAGAGAGAGAGAGAGAGAGAGAGAGAGAGAGAGAGAGAGAGAGAGAGAGAGATTAAAGTATTTATACAATCACATTCAATACTTTCAGAGAGAGAGAGAGAGAGAGAGAGAGAGAGAAGAGAGAGAGATAAAGTATTTATACAATCACATTCAATACTTTCAGAGAGAGAGAGAGAGAGAGAGAGAGAGAGAGAGAGAGAGAGAGAGAGAGAGAGATTAAAGTATTTCATATAATCACGTTCAATACTTTCAGAGAGAGAGAGAGAGAGAGAGAGAGAGAGAGAGATTAATTTCAAAAGCCCCAATAATGTGGCCCACTTGTTTGGCACAAACTTGTTAAACACACGAAGTTATTGAAAGCAAGTCGAGCTGAGAAAACCAAATCCTAGTTCTGCTCCCGAAGCCTTGCAATTAAACTTGTGGTTATGAAATCCACGGGAACTTATTTAAAACGAATACTCTACCAAAGAACTGCTGCTGCTATGAACTCATTAAGGTACGCAACAGCTTAAATGGCTATATATGACGGCTAATTCTCATAGCTTGACAGTTTCCATCACACCATGTCCTCCTAAAAGTGGGATTGCACATGTTATCAGAATGAGCTTACTTTCTCTCCCTTAAACCACAATAGAACAAATTACATTTTTTAGGTGATAAAAACATATGAATGTTCATATCAAGGGTACTTCTCATAAATACATACATAAATAAATAAGTATATATATATATATATATATATAAATATATATATATATATTATATATATATATTTATATATATATAAAATTCCATTTTTAGTCATATAGCTACCAAAGCAACCATAAATACCGCGCAATTAAAAACGAAAACTCTAGGGAACTTTAGTCTTTAATAATGGGCAGAAGGCACGTAGCCCCCTTTAAGAATCTGTGGCTTTATGTGTCCATATATAAGAAGCTCGCAATTAAGAGCAACGTCGTATATTGCAATGCTCTTTGTGGTGGATCTAATTTTCGCGCTCGCACAATGTACAACGCGTGAATTAGGAGCCGCCATTACTCCGCCTTAGTGTCAGAGTGCATGAAGTGTTCGCTCCGCGATTTTAAGGCGGAAGTATTCTTCGGCGCTGGGACACTTCGCTGGTGCGTTGAAATTACCGCACACAAACGTGAATAAGAAAATGAGACGATTTGTAAAGACTAAAGGACTTACAGCCTTAGTGTTGTCAACTTTCTCCGTCACAAATTTTTACTTTACTTGGTGTTCCCTTCCACATGCGAAGCAATATATTATTTTATGAGATTGGTAGTTTTAATGAAATCATCTTTTTCTGTGCTTCCACCAAAAAAAAAAAAAAAGATAAAATCATAAATTTTTTTTTAACAACCAATACATAAAAATGTTACTTTAAATACTGCCTTCTTGTGCTCAATCTCTTTGGAGATCTGGAATGTCCAGAGCTTGATTTTCCCTTCCATATATAAAAAGATCAAAGATGTTTAATGTATCCACAACTGATTCATTTATGAACTCCGCAATTCATCTCCAACTTCAAAAATTCCTTTCTCCTCTTAGTCCGCTGGTATAGTAGTTAGTGTCGTGTAATACCACTCAGGCGTAGCAGGTTCGCGTCACTCCCAGGGCGATGAAAAATCACTGGCTCTGTGTCATGATCAGTTACTGCTGCAGTGTGGGGTCTGCGGTGGGAGGCTGAAACCAACATTCTTTGGAAGCTTGAATTTCCAGTCAATGGCACCTGAGTGCTTGTTCCATGTGAATAGGTTTCATCTACTGAAATAATAATAATAATAATAATAATAATAATAATAATAATAATAATAATAATAATGATATCCAGGAATTTTTAATGGATTTATGTTTCAGATTTACTTTTAATCGTTGCCAAGACAGGTGTTAGGCCAAGTCATTGGGTTAACCTATATTACTTTCACCCTCTTCCTTCATATTTGTTTCTTCCTTTGATTTTTACATCACTCCAACGTCATCCACAGCACGGAAAAGACTGGAGCTTCCATGACCACTGAGCCTGATGTTTGCAACGCCTATCTGCAGAAACAATCTATCATTTCTCGCACATTTCTGGCTATTCATACATTTACCAAATCAACGACCACTTTCTAATTTTTTTTTTATAAATCACTTCCAGTACAGGTGAAATAAGTCCCTTTCTATCACCGACTTTTTTTTTTTCATAAATTCTGGCCAATGAGAAAAGGGTGGTTTTTTTTACTATCACGCTATCTGATATTTCGCTATGAATGCATTACCTACAGTGCATTAAAAGTTAATTAATGCGGATTTTCAAGCCAATAGCTTGGTATGTTTATTTCCAAAAGTAGGTCTGTGGCTTCCTCGGGTCTTGCTATAACATCTAAATCGGCAATTGTTTCAATGAAATGTATCTCGGCAAAACTCCAAGGTCACAGCACACCCTCCTTTCAAAAGTTGACTGCCATATTATTACTATTAACTGTTGTTGTTGTGCTGGTACCAATTATAACTTATCGGTAATAACCTAAAATAATAAAATCCGAGAGGCTCTTGTTTGTCCTCCCCCCAGGTGACAGTAGGAGAGACATGACACAGCCACCCACCCCCTCCAAACCAGTTTGTCCGCCCCGGGTGGGGGTAGGTAAGGGAACAAGAAGGTAGGGGAGACATCCACCCTCCTCCTGCAAACATGTTTGTCCGTCCCGGGTGGGGACGGGACAGGTAGGGAAACGGGAAGGTAGGGGAGACATTGACCCTCCTCCTTCAAACCTGTTTGTCCGCCCCGGGCGGGTACGGGACAGGCAGGGGATCAGAGGGGTAGGGGAGACAGCCTCGCCGGGCTCCTGCGTGTGCGCCAACAAGCTCGTATTAATTATAAATATCATAAAAGGGGTGATTAACGTAAGAGCTGACAGAGAGAGAGAGAGAGAGAGAGAGAGAGAGAGAGAGAGAGACAATAAAATGTATAATAAACAAGAATGGATCATTCATTTACTCACAGTGATGCCGTGTCCATTTCAACGGGAATGATATTTATGCAAATTTATGCTAAACAGACGTATGTCACCTCTGGAAAAGCCACAACCTTTCAAATACAACTGTGCATCATAAATTTTTACATATTAAATTAAAAACAAAATTAACGAGAAACTCATAATCTTTAATCTGTAGTAACTAAAAAAACTGGAAGAACGATCAATTCTAAACATATCTATTACTGGAGATCAATTAAAAAAGGACAAACGAAACCGCGCGAGCAATTGATTTTACTCATTACCATCTCATTTGCATTAATCATATACGAGCTTGATGGGGCGTGCTACGCTGCGCTGGAACCCGGCGCTGCCCATCATGTCTCCCCTAACCTCCCAATCCCCTACCTACCCCGCCCCAAGGTTTGCAAGAGGAGGGTGGGTGTGTCATGTCTTCCGTACCCTCCCGATCACCTACCTACCCCGCCTCTACTTGGAGTGGAGAAACAAGAAAGATCAACTCGGATCTTATTATTATAGATATCTCAGATGTTACAGCCTTAAGGACAAAATACGTTTAAAATACTTATAGCAAAATTAAAAAGGAAACATACACACAAACACACTAGTGATCTTTCCATTACTTAAATGAAATGAGAAAAACAAACAATAAAGAGTAAATGGTTATCTAGTATAAGAAGCAGTGGAAAAGGAAAACTGTAATAAAAATCCATTGGTGCAGCGCAAAAGGTATTATTACGCATGATATATAAAATTTCAGCGAACAAAAGCTTTCAATATAATGCCTTTTACAATATGAAATGAATCGATATACTGTTTAAATAAAGTTCAAAATAATATGAAAGTTCAAGGAATATTGAAGTTGAAATAATCATAAAAACAAACAGTTGCGTATTTTCCATTTATGAATTCGAAATGAATTATTCATTCACACAACACTCCGCCCTTTAATGACCTCTACGAACAATGACCTTCAGTCAGGTTCAAGGCACAACTGGTCAAATTACGTTTCTGAGCAAAATAGGTAATTGCATTATCTTCATTAGCAATTCTAATCACTCCCTATTCATATCTGAATACTAGAGTTGGAGGAAATACCACTGTGGCATTAAGTTTTTAGTTTTCTGCAAAAAAAAGAAAACACTATTGAGATGGCCAAGTGTTTGTCCGTCCGCACGTTTTCTGTCCGCCCTCCGATCTTAAAAACTACTGAGGCTAGAAGGCTGCAAATTGGTGTGTTGATCATCCACCCCCCAATCATCAAACTTACCAAACGGCAGCCCTCTAGCCTCAGTAATTTTTATTTTATTTAAGGTTAAATTTAGCCATGATTGTGCATCTGGCAACGATATAGGTGCCAACAACACAAGCCACCACCGGGCCATGGCTGAAAGTTTCATGGGCAGCGGCTGAGAGTTTCATGGGCAGTGGCTGAGAGTTTCATACAGCATTTTACGCTATACAGAAAACTTGATTGCGCCGAAGAAACTTCGGCGCATTCATGACTTGTTTATTCATAAAACAGAACGCTCCGTAACGATACGAGCACCGCAATATGGAGCACAAAAGTCTCCCAGTGAATACTGGGGAGTGGCTGTGATGGAAATTTTACACCTCAAAACTTCTGACGAAGAAGGAGTACGGAAACAGAAATAAGGTCTTTTGTGGAAGAGAAAACAAGGTGTTTTGTAAGAGAGAACTCGTGTACAATTTGTATGAGAAAACTGGGAGTTCTGTGGAAGGCAGAGCTGGGGAAAAACAACTTGAGGTGGAAAACTGAGATGATTACAATTTTTAAAAGCTACAGAATAGAAAAATTCTAGTGTTCCATCATGATCATCGTCAAACATTTGAATACAATTCAGTAGGTTATCGAACTTAATATTTTACGTAAAAAGGACAATTAACCCATGATTTGTCTTATCATCCTTCCTACTGAATAGATACCTCAATGAATCAATTAAATTGTTTCTTCAGCAAAAGAATCATTACCAATGATGACTTTCAAAAGGACACTAAGCTTTCTTGCTGTTTTTAGATATTGTAAGATCAAGCCTGTGTCGCACAAAAATTGTCTGTTTTTTTAGTTATATACTTCTGTCGACATATGTAACTATTCAGTAACTTTCAAAACACCAACCCTTATTCCCGTACCTATGACTCGTTTATTTTAAAAATTGTCTGTTACTTTTAGTTTAGCATCCGTAAAAGAAAACAATTGAGATGGCCACGGCGCAGTGGTCTGTCCGTCTTCGGCGCATTTTTCTGTCCGCCCTCAGATCTTAAAAACCACTAGGGCTAAACCATGCAAAATTGGATGATACTTCACAGACGGCCTGTTGATCATCCACTAATATTTCTCCAATCATCAAACATAAAAAAATCGCAGCCCCGATCTCTAGAGTCGTTTTTTGATTTTATTTAAACGTCACCTAGTTAGTATAATCGTGCGTCTGGCAACGCCATAGGACAGGCCACCAATACAGGCCGTGGCTGAAAGTTTTGATCCCAGGGCCACGGCCCATGAAGCTTTATACATTATAACACAAAGTAATGTAAATGTCCTAGGACCAGGGCTTGCTGTTGTTACTCTTCTCTAAATTGCCGTCCTATTTGACGGTGTGGATACACTGGTTAAAGATTATTTTCAAAACAGAATGCAACATACATGGGACAATCGGGATCTCCGATCGTGAGACACATTCGTACCACAAAATCAATTTTTAAGAAACGTTCGTCATATTCCAAACATTTTTGAGATTATAAATAGCCTAATCCTGAAAGATTGTCATTCAAATTAGACACTTGTTTAACACGAAGAGTGATCTTCTTACAGGCAAACTGTTCATTACGACAGTCTTGTTATGGAAGATTTATGTTTAATAATATGAGAGGTCTATGGAACATTTGTTCTGTAAGAGCTACTCACGAGACGAAATACTCATATGACACGAACTGTTTTCGACAGGAAACAAGTAAAATATGCACCGAAGTTTCTTCGGCGCAATCAAGTTTTCTGTACAGCGTATAATGCTGTATGAAACTCTCAGGCACGTGTCATTAAACTCTCAGCCGCTGCCCATTAAACTTTCAGCCACGGCCCGGGAGTGGCCTGTGTTGTTGTCACCTATAGCGGTGCCAGACGCACGATGATGACTAACTTTAACCTTAAATAAAATAAAAACTACAGAGGCTAGACGGTTGTAATTTGGTGCGTTTGATGATTGGAGGGTGGACGATCAACATATTAATTTGCAGCCCTCTAGCCTCAGTAGCTTTTAAGATCTGAGGGCAGACAGAAAAAGTGCGGACGGAAACTCAAATAGCCCTCTCAATAGTTTTCTTTTACAGAAAACTAAAAAGCTACAGTTGATAGAAAAATAGCCTTAGTAAAAACGAAATGAACAACTTTGCACCTCTCTGACTCGTTTTGATTATATATATATATATATATATATATATATATATATATGTGTGTGTGTGTGTATATATATGAAACATTTCGCATACCCAAACTCATGGCTAACCTATCTTGGTCAAAACCAATCTGGGTGAGAGGAGCAGACCGAGAGATAAGAGAGAGGGAGAGAGAGAGAGAGAGAGAGAGGGAGAAGTGAGATAGTGACAGACAGCGTGGCCTTCATCAGTGCAGATAACAGGAAACTAATTTCCCCCATCCTGCCTCTTCCAGTTTAGATGGTTTGACACTTTTTTTTTTCCCCAGCTGGTCCTCCACCCCGCAACGAAAACCTCTATTAAATGGGAGAATTGTGATAAAATATTATACATGAATGTACAATATATATGGTATGTGTATGTATATATGTGTGTGTATATATATATATATATATATATATATATATATATATATATAAAATACATACACATATATATATATATATATATATATATATATATATATATATATATATATATATATATATATATATATATATATATATATATATATATATATATATATATATATAGAGAGAGAGAGAGAGAGAGAGAGAGAGAGAGAGAGAGAGAAATTACACGTCAATTATCTTGGTCAAATAACGATCAGCGTTAACCAAATCTCTATTTTATTTCACCTGAAGACATATCAAGCGACGGCCATCTCACCTTTATCCTAGCATCCACAGTGCACATGCGGCAGGTCACGGGGACGAGCCGCAAACTTCTGACATGAATAAACATGGCTGCCAATGGACGTTCAAACGATTTATTTTCTTAAGCTTGTCAAGAATTCTATCGACATCAATATATCTCGCATGCGAGCTTTTATTTCGTGACAGGTTAAAGTAGAGCATCGGGATACAATATCAGCGACCTAATTTTGAAACAATTAAAATCAACGACAAATCCTCAAGAAACTCAGAATCAACTTGCAGAAATTGTTTTGCCGAGAAATTGTTTCCTTTTCTTTAGCTGGGTCCGCTGATATAGTGGTTAATGTTGTGGCATGCCACTCAGATATCGCGGGTTCGCGTCTCCCCCAGGGCGATGAAAAATCACTGGCTCTGTATCATGATCAGTTCCTGCTGCAGTGTGGGGTCTCTAGTGGGAGGTTGAAACCAACATATTCTTTGGAAGCTTGAATTTCAAGTCAGTGGGCCCTGTGTGCTTGTTCCATGTGAATAGGTTTCATCTACTAAATAATACTACTACTACTACTACTACTACTACTAATAATAATAATAATAATAATTAAACAATTCCTTGATACTGCATGGGATAGGCTTCTCTAGAATTCTGAATAAACTTCAGTTTTGCTTTGCAATGAAGCTTCCTTCTAACTTGCTCTCATCGTTCACCCAACTTACACAAATCTTTACATAATCAAAGATAATTTATTAGCACTACAGTTTGCTTTTTCCAAACCTAAATCAAGATCACCTCAACACCAATCTATTTATATATTTTATGACTTGTTGTGCAAGGTAAAATTATATTTATTAAGAAAAAGTTAAATTACCTTCAAAATGAAATTTAAAGACATTTTTGTATCACGTGAAACAACCTATCGGCTCTCCCACGTAATTCAGAATCTCAATGTCTGAGCGAGTGAGAGTGATGACAACTTAAAACAAAACATCAATATTTTGCTGGTGCTTGGGGACAGCTTTTATCTAACATTGCAACGATAAACAAAGTGTGTGTGTGTGTGTGAGTAAAAGAGAGAGAGAGAGAGAGAGAGAGAGAGAGAGAGAGAGAGAGAGAGAGAGAGAGAGAGAGAGAGAGAGCTAATATCTAGACCTACGCAGACCTGTTTTGTTTTATCTGATTAATGCGTACCTGATTATGAAGATGATTTTTGTCAAGATCAGTTTCTGTGCAATCATGATGAATGTCTATTTTCAAAACAGGTCTTCCTTTACAGCAAGTAAAGCAACTGTCTTCCTAAATTTCTCCGTATCAAAATCATTTGAAAGGGCACATTAATGTACTTTTTGTATATTTTTTACTTCAAAAGTGAATCATTTCATAGCAAAATTGCATTACAAAAATACAATAGTCTTCGCCATTACCTCTGATACCCTTATAGATTATCTCCTAAATATACAATGAAGTTATGGATGAATCAAATTTTCCTGACCTTTATCAGAAAAATCAGAGAGAGAGAGAGAGAGAGAGAGAGAGAGAGAGAGAGAGAGAGAGAGAGAGAGAGAGAGAGAGAGAGAGATTAAATGAACATTCACTACCGCACGTGACAACAGAACTTAGAGCAAATATCGAAAGGATGACATGGCGGCCAAAGTAGGGTCAACACAACGGACCTAATTAAAGAAAACTGTATCTCACAATTTAAATCATTTGTTGTCAAACTCTTCTGGCCGACTCTGTCTCACTATTGTATCTAACAATGATATCAATTTATTGATCACCATCATATAAAGTAGCTATATATACACAATGCTTTTTTTTTTCTTAGTTACGTAACGTTAATTCTAATTTTATCCCATCTTTTTCCCAATCTGAGACTTAACTGTGTTTGACACCTTTTCCCCTCGGTTGCAATGCGTGTCACCCTTCGCATTCCCACAGATATTACCGGAAATCAACGATTTCAGTGTTATTCATTGTGATCAGACATTTGCACACGCCACAGCAATATCTGGAATTCCTCCGAGGCACGATATTAATAATTCGGCTATATGTCTCTCACACATACATGCAAACACACACAAAGATATATATATACATATAATATATACATACATATATATATATATATATATATATATATATATATATATATATATATATATATAATAAATATATGATTATAGTCACTATAATAAATGTCTAATCACTTTATCTCACTTTAGAAATTGGAAAACTGGATGCAAATCCTGACCGGTTTTGGCTTTATTTCTATGCCATTATCACAGGACTTATACGTAGTGGTAGAAATTCACAATATATATGCTAGCCAGACAGCACATACGAACATACAGACTGTTGAAAATAAAATATTCACACCTCGCTATATATGTATATATATATATATATATATATATATATATATATATATATATATATATATATATATATAATAAGTATGTACTTATGTTTACGTGATTCGTACAAACGTTTGAGGTATGTATGTAGCTTTACCACACAGACAATGAAACATTGAGTGTACACCCTCACCTGTTTCGGCTTTATAAATATGACACCTTCCATATGATGCATATGCGCATATATATGTATATACACACATATATATATATATATATACATATATATATGTATATATATGTGTATATATATAAGTAAGTGTACAAGCCCAGAGGGAAAGAATGCCGTGGAAGTTTTCTGCACACGTAATTCAGTCCAGATTCATCAATTAAAATACGCATATGGTACTGCCAACTGTCAAGTTTTTCTCTGAAGTCATAACATTAGAGACATTTATTTCATATTTATATATATATATATATATATATATATATATATATATATATATATATATATATATATATATATATATGTATGTATGTATATGTGTGTGTACTGTATATATGAATTTTTTGTCACAGACACTATGACTTTTGATATTCACAAATATTAAACTACAAATATCTTTTAATACCAAATTCACTGTGCCTTAGGAATAACTGACGAGCAATGGAAATTATAACTCATAAATGCTTCATCACCAGTGGGATTCGAACCGCCACTAAGCCATCAAGAGAAGGCTCAGTGGTCAAAAGTCACTGTACAACCGAGGTAGCGTTTCGAGACCCCCTGGTAACGAAGCACTAATCAATTATACTTCCCCTTGAGCGCAAGTTATTCCTAAAGTACAGTGAATGATATTTAATTATATTTGTGGTTTAATTTGTTAATATATACATACATATATACACACATGTATATATATTTATATATATGTGTATATAAAGTCTACTCTCCAACATGTACGGTAATCAAAAAGACAAGTGTTTACACTCTATGTTCATGATTTAAACAAAAAACTGAAGGATTTTGCGTTAACATTTCCGAATATTATGCTGCGCACGCGGTCATTACCTATGGCAGTGCAACAAAACGCATAAATAAACAAACAATAACAATTGCACTCGACAACATTAATTGAACAAATATGCCCTTGGCTCAGGGGTTTACAATGCTTTTATTTTCGCAACAAGCAATTTCGCTCTTTTTAAACTGTATCTATAAAATGTATTGCTTTTTATGACAGCGTGTAGTTTAAAAAATTCAATTTCCCTTTTACGTATATCAATATTTTATAAAGAATTATCTTCCGTTCATATATATAATTACATATGTACGTAGATAAAATATAATGAATATGTATGCGGGTTTTTTACCTCCTCTTAAAAAGAATGGCGCCAAAAGAATAGAGTTTTCGGATTCTAAACAAGTCTGCAAATCTCATATCCTTTGTTTGACCACAGAACACACTGGCACCCATACGCAGATGCCCACATCGAACCTAGTCCTCACAAATGCAAACCTACTGTAGTGCTCGGCCACTAAGCTACAACGTCCACCAGTCAGTCCAACCACGTCACCACACACACACACACATAATATATATATATATATATATATATATATATATATATATATATATATATATATATATATATATATATATATATGTATGTGTGTGTGTGTATATATACATGTATATATATAATGTATAAATATACAGTATATATTAATATATTCATCATGAACCATATATATATATATATATTTGAAAGTAAAAATGTATCAATATGCAGCACATACTGATCTACAGGAGGATATTTAGGGCTGCCACCCTTCTTCCAGTTTAGATGAAAGCAACATTTCTTTACCTTTCAATGACTTTATTTGTGCAAAGCAGGCTCTTCGCAAAGAGGCAGGTGGTCCCATTCAAAAGTGGCCTCTCGTTTCAAAGCCAGATTAAACGGCAAAAGGTACAGCTAGTTTACTTAAGGGAAACGCAGGTTCAATTAAATTACTGTGAAAAAGCACAAATTCCTCATAACCCTAAAACCTTTCTTCCAGGCAACTGAACGACGTATTTTTCCGTTCATGGCACTGCGCTATTTTTTATGACAACAATTTTTAGTTTTCTGTAAAACAAAACTATTGAGATGGCTAATTGTCTGTCCTCCGCACTTTCCTGTCCGCCTTCAGATCTTAAAAACTATTGAGGCTAGAGTGCTGAAAATTGGTATGTTGATCATCCACCCACCAATCATCAAACACACCAAATTGCAGCACTCTAGCCTCAGTAGTTTTTATTTGATTTAAGGTCAAAATTAGCCATGGTCGTGCATCTGGCAAGGCCAGCACCGGGCCGTGGCTGAAAATTTCATGGGCCGCGGCTGAGTTTCATGGGCCGTAACTGAGAGTTTCATACAGCATTATACGCTGTACAGAAAACTCGACTGCGCCAAAGAAACTTCGGCGCATTTTTTACTTGTTATAAGTTACATCGTTCTTTTGATGAATAGAGCACTGGAAATGATTAAACTGTCAGTCGTCTTTTCTATGCATAAAAACAGTGATTATCTTTACAGTGATTATCACAATTGTAAAGTGTCATCACCTTGGCGTTACTTTCTCTGTCGAAAAATGTTTACATACTGGGGAAACTTGTCAATGATAACCAAGTCATTTATCATTCATAAAACGACAGAAAACCTTAAAACCTCAAGTCAAGAATAAATTGCGGGAGGAAGAAGGAGAAGAAGAACAAATGCAAAGGTTTTGAGAGCAAATTATTATTTTTTCTGTTTGTTTGGGCTTGTTAAATTGTTTGGAGACATCAACTTGGACACAACGCAAATATAAACCTCTAGGTTTTTTAGGGACAAAAAATTTTGATGTTGGTTTCGGAACTCTGTTTTCCTTTTTCCCTGAAAATCTTGCAAAGTAAACTGCCCCTCGTTACGGTTGGATTTTCCTAATGCCCTCTGGAGATTCACCTCAGTGTGACGTCAGTGTAGTGACATCAGTGACGTAACATGGGTTTTTTTAATCAATGAAACACATTTTATGTCGAATGCAATGTAGCGTGAGATGTGATTTTTTATATGTTGAAAGTTGATCACATTGACCGCTTCGGATTTTAACATCAGAGTGGAAATAAGGTTTTTATGAAAGTGTTATGATGTAGCAGTCAATCTTTCTCGTGGCAGCTAAGACGAAAAGGATTTTCCTTTTGGAGAAGGAAATTCTCCAAAGTCAGTGCAAATCATTAACTTTGGCAGTAAGTATACTGAGGCCTCTATTCGGTATGCGCCATTTGACATCGATGGCATTATTTTTTAAAAATGTTCTTAGAAGATATAACTGAGTATAGGGAATCAGGCTGAATTGATTTCTCCAAGGGAAAGCAGAAGGTCTAAACGGCATGAGGACAGGATAAGTGGAACTTGATGTTGTCTCGTCATCAGCACATATGCGGGTCTCAATGACCAAAAGAAAACCTGCTACAAATAAGGAATGTGTAAACCGAATTTGAAAAAACAACAGGCGCCAAACTGAATAGAAAAAAGTAGTATTGCGGTGAAATGTAATTGGGTGGGTAAATACTTCTGGCTAATATGGTTAAGCACAAAAAGATGGATGAAAATATAGGATTATTTACTGTCACACAAACGAGTACTAAGGAAAAGAACTGGGATATGGTTGTTGATAAGCTTCAGAGGACATTGAACAGGTTATCAGATTATTTTCGAGAAATCTCATACACTGTCACTTAGCCAAGATATATACTCAAAAACAAACTATTACTTGGTATCTATGACAGATGGCTTTTGAACTCCACTTGTGGGAACAAAATAACAATTATAACAGATGGAATCTTAGAAGTACTGCTTGAAAATAAAATTGTTTATGTAAAATAAGTCTACAAAAATGTTGTAACGCAATCATTGTAAAGAGACTTTAGAATAAAATAAAATAAAAATTCAAGAACAATGACACTAATGATATTTATGAATAAGGATAATCGATCAGTCACTGGATATGTGGGAAGGAAAAATTTCGGAATCGCGATTCACAATAAACTTCGAACAAACGAAAACTGATTAATGACCACACCTGTAGCAGAAACAGAACACGATCTTTTGCTGCTTAAAAACAGCCAAGTCGTTACCTATTTTCATCCCCTTGGGCCCCTAGCTGCAACCCCTTTCATTCCCTTTACTGTACCTCTGTTCTTAGTCTCTCTCTTCCATCTTACATTCCCCCCTTTCCTACAACTGTTTCTTAGTGCAACTGCTAGGTTTTCCTCCTGTTACACCTTTCAAACCTTTCGACTATTAATTTTCCTTTCAGCGCTGAATGACCTCATAGGTCCCAGCGCTCGGCCCTGGGCCAAAAATCTATATTTCATTCCGTTGTCTATTTTTATGGCAGGACGCGCGAAGGCCGAACGAAGCCGGTCTATTGACCTGGAATTACTGGTTGAATTCAGCTCTAACCAGAACATGGATAAAATTAGTAGTTTTCAATTATGAATTTCTTACAAAATAACAGTACTCTGACATTAAAGAATTATTAATTTTATCAAAAGTCAGATGTTACACTTCCAAATACGGAAATTACATCGGGGGCAAGCTTCCTCTTTGAAGACTACAAAAAAATTACGTATTTAGTATAACTTCGTACAATTATCACGCATCAAAAGAAGGTACATTTCATCTCTCTCTCTCTCTCAAAAGAGAAACCACCCATAAAATTCCTAATACTACTCAATAGCGATCCCTGAGGGCCTCTATAAGAGCCACTCCTAAGGGCGTGGTCGTCATGCAGCACGAAAGGGCCCCTTGAAAAAAAAAAAAAGAGTGGATTCTAAGATACATTAGGCTAATTCTGCCGTCTGAGATCCCCAAGGTCGTCTGTAGGAGAAGGCCCGAGAAGGGGGACAGGGATTCCTTCAGACTCCATCTAGCCCATTCAGAGGCACTAAGGATGGAAGGAGTGGTTCTCTTAGGTACTGAATGGCCATGCAACCTGGGGATAGTGTTTCAGTGTGCGACAGTGGGATGAAACTAAATAATACGCTAAACTATATATTTTAAGAACGTCCCCCTCAAAAGAAAGAAATAAATGAAAATAAATTTACAAGCCACGGTTAATCATTTCTAAATTTACACGTATAAGCTTGAAAAGCCGCAGATCTTCTCAACCTCTTATATGTTTCTAAGCGTCTGAAAATAAACTTTCTATCCTTCTTAAAAGGATCC
Organism: Macrobrachium rosenbergii; assembly: GCF_040412425.1. Taxonomy (NCBI): domain Eukaryota; kingdom Metazoa; phylum Arthropoda; class Malacostraca; order Decapoda; family Palaemonidae; genus Macrobrachium; species Macrobrachium rosenbergii. Next base: position 21,809,941 of record NC_089771.1, on the reverse strand, counting down.
TTCCATAAGTCCTCGAAAGTTAATCTAATACTGTACTCCCAAAAGACATGATCAACAATCTTCCTGGAAGACCTTTAAATAACCATAAAATTCTTTCAGAAATAGAAACATTCATCTGTATTCATAACAGAATTTTGAAAAACATCCTTAAAAACGTGGACCTCCCAGTAAGATCCTTTCAAAGATCCCAATCCTAAAATCCTACATATACAAATGAAAAGCTGCTTCTGTGAAAAGAAAACATTCTATTTTAGGAACATCCTATAAATAAATCCAGAATTATTAACTAACTTCTAGAAACGGTTGATTGGTTAATTTATTTTCCTTGAGCCAAATTCACACAGAACATCCTACATAAATCCGACGTGGAACTATGCTGATGGTCAAGTCTCTCACACTTTTCCTGCTCTTGTGTGTGTGTATATATATATATATATATATATATATATATATATATATATATATATATATATATATATATATATATATACATACATACATACATAAATACTTAAATATATTAGAAATATCAACACACAATTACGTGTGGAACGGAATAAATTCTGGTCTTTCATTTGAAAGACCTGGGTTGATCCTGATGTGAGTCAGAAATTCATTACACACACACACACACACACACACACACACACACACACACATATATATATATATATATATATATACATATATATATATATATATATATATATATATATATATATATATATATATATATATATATATATATATATATATATATATATATATACACATATCATACAGACATATAATTTATTTAGGAACGAAATGAAATTTTTAAGCATGCTTTTGCAGGCATCTTTTATCGGACATTCTATCCTTTTCCAAGAGAGGGCAGTAGGAAACCGATGTACAGGCAACTGTTACAAATTAAGTAAATCTGAAGTCATATATTTTTATCCAGCACTTTTAGATTTTGAAGTATTCCACGAAGCTATTCGGCTTCTAAAATTATAAATATCACGTTAGTCATAACACTCAAGAAGGGCGTCTGGCCACTATTCTGGGGGGAAAACCTTCGACGGATAACCGGAGGCTACTGTGTGGGTGCAGGAAGGTTAATATTAGCTCCACAGTCCCAAAGTCAATCTGGTAAAAACTCAAGTGAGGTTTACAGTACTTGTCCATTGCAGAAAATTACCAAAGGGACAGCGCGTGTCCATGGACGGATGTTATAGATGCAAGGAGAGAGAATGATATTCGTAACCCTACATAATTGTTTTTGCAAGTGAACGCTACTCAAGAACAGTGGAAAATGATAAAACGACCCGTGAAATGACCCAAAACTAGTTACTCGAGAGAGACAACTCTGTTGTTTGGTCTCATATACAGGACTAGTAATTATGAATGAGGTGACTGAAGTTTTCACTTAGGTTCAAATTGCATATGAGCATACAAGTATATATATTATGATCTTAAAAGTTTTATATGGATGACAGCTTTCTGAAAAGAATTTAAGACAGGACCCACGAAACATTTATAAGAGAAGTATCAAAATATTAAGTGGCCTAAAGAAATTACAAAATCAAATATGTGATTATGTGCGTATATATATATATATATATATATATATATATATATATATATATATATATATATATATATATATATATATATATATATATATATATGTATGTATGCATATATTTAGTATAACTACACTGTTAAGGTTCTTTATTAGCATAATTCAACTGGATTTTCAAATAATAATTTACATACATATATAAACGCGAGATCACACTACTGCTAGGTTCAAAAGTCCTTCATAGATCATAATATATTTTATTACATTCGTCTCAGCGCCAGTGCGGTCAAGATGACTACGCTTTCAGACTAACGAAAAAGTTAACAACACTGCATATTAATGCCTTTTCCAGTTCTGTTCCAAGATGGGGGGAAAAAATCACGTCTTGTGGTCATTACGTTCAAAACATTTCAAACAAAAAAGCAAAAGTGATTATCGGAAACAAGACAAAGGGAAACATCATAACATCATGTTACAAGAGAGAGAGAGAGAGAGAGAGAGAGAGAGAATGATGATTGATGATGAACACTATGTTTACAATAAGCAAACTGATATATATTAGAAGGGGAGAGAGAGAGAGAGAGAGAGAGAGAGAGAGAGAGAGAGAGAGAGAGAGAGAGAGAGAGAGCAAATGATGATTGATGATGAAGAACATTATGTTTACAATAAACAAACTGATAGATATTATGATTAACGAGGAGGACGTTGACTAGAATCATTTAGAGAGAGAGAGAGAGAGAGAGAGAGAGAGAGAGAGAGAGAGAGAGAGAGAGAGAGAGAGTTCGAAAAACAAAATGTCGACTTCAACGAAAGTCCGATAAAGAGTCAACAAACAAGCGAAATCAGCGAACAGACGAGCAGTTACGAACTAAAATCAAGGGAAAACCCGGAGGAGGAGGAGGAGGAGGAAAAGTTACGCGAAACGGAACAGTTCCTTAAAAAGCTTGTCTTTATTTAGAACGACTTTTCCAAGAGGAAAACATTTGCCAGGAGACACTTTCGGAAAAACAATAGAAGGCTGTAAAGCGGAAGATAAAAACAAAAGAGCAGGGGACCAGAAAAGGAGGGAAAAAATGGAAGAAATGCAGCGGTTGAATGGAAGGAATAAACTCTGTGACAAGGTTTCAGGAATAGCAAATAAACGCTGTTTAAATCCTCCGTGAAAGGGGATGCACAAGAATAGACGTTGTGTTCATATTAAAAAATAAAGGACAAATAAATATTAAACAATAAATAAATAGGTGAAGGAATAATAGGCATATACAGGTACCTCGTTCTGATTAGGGGACCCAGGTTCGTTTCCCGCTACCGGACATCAGAATTTCTTTATATTTCTTGCATTTGGATCTTAAGGCTTTGCAGTGACAAGCGTATCCCGAAAAGAGCGAAGAATTCAAGAAAGTTAAGAGGGCATTGAGGCTATTACAATTACATATGTATCTGGTATAAAGTGACCAGTAAATTCTACATACAAAAGTCACTTATGTTATTTAGGTAAAACTACAAATATCTAGAAGAGGGTTTATGAACAGATGACAATCATTGTACCTTTTTGTGTTGAGTCTTCGTGCTCTTAAAAGGTTAATACAAATGAGGAGTCTACAGTAAACCTGGCTGCCAAATCAGGGCTACGCTTTTTCTGAATATTAGCCCAATGCTTTGAATAATAATAATAATAATAATAATAGTAATAATAATAATAATAATAATAAATTTTATTATGTTATTGTCTTTACAAAGTAGAGACAATAACATACTCACAATCAACACACATGAGATAACATGATACAAAAATGATAATCGGCAATATCCGCACAGTTGCTGAAGGACTAGAAAAAATAGTCTTCATAATAATGGCAACGGCCGTAATAGTATTGATAATAATAGTAAAAAATATATTAAAAAGTATAACAATTAAAAACAGATTGCATTTAGTCAAAATGTAAAGGGGAGGAAATTATGAGCCATTCATATCTCTCCAGGATATAAATAGACGGCTATACGTCTCCTAAGGCTAATCAATATTTATGTTGCTGTTTTGTCGTGATTGATCATTTTGTTATGTACAGGTTGACTAGGTCAGAGGTGGAACCTCTCAAAAATAAAAGACTGTTGTTTTCATAACTCTGTTACAATGAAGTGTGTTTTCAATAAATCATTCGTGTTTAACTAAAATTCACAGCCATAAACGTTTCTCAAAATAAGTTACGGGAAATAACCCCCTAATTCTAATTCCATGGATGAGGGTTGCATCCAGGTATCGAGTTTATCGGTATCCTATGAAGCAGTCATAGAGTTGAAATGAATATAGAATTTAGGCCAAAGGCCAAGCACTGGGACCTATGAGGTCATTCAGCGCTGGCATGGAAATTGACTGTGAAAGGTTTGAAAGGTGTAACAGGAGGAAAACCTCGCAGTTGCACTATGAATCAGTTGTTAGGAGAGGGTGGAAAGTAAGATGGAAGAAAGAGAACATGAAAGGAGGTACAGTAAAAGTAATGAAAGGGGTTGCAGCTAGGGGCCGAAGGCACGCTGCAAAGAACCTTAAGTAATGCCTACAGTGCACCGCATGAGGTGCACTGACGGCACTACAAGAAGTCATAGAAGCATGAGATATTTTAGACTTATCAATCTTTGGATCAGTGCTATCCGTTATTTCTAAAAATATATATATGAATAAAAATATATATAAATAGCTTGTGAAGGAATATTTTGTCGAATGGTAAAAACATTTACCACAGAAAAATATCCACGTCATAAAAAAAAATAATAACTAAAACAACAGAACGTCATCTAACTTTTAAATCTCGTGAAACAGCCTTTAAAAACCGCCGGATGATACAGCAATCCGTTTGAGAGAGAGAGAGAGAGAGAGAGAGAGAGAGAGAGAGAGAGAGAGAGAGAGAGAGAGAGAGAGCTTTTACTTCTGCATAGGATAACCATAAGAATTTTGGCAACAATCATATCCTTGAAATGACACTACGATATTTTATAATGATTTAACGTAAATTAGACAGATATTCAAAGGATGAAAAGTATAGACTGTATCGACAAAAGAATGATTAAATTAAAATAAAAAAAATAAAAACAAAGATGCAAACATAGGAATGCGGCAGCAATAACATATGGGAGAAGGAACAGTTATCCGATTATGTCTTTGTCATGCGGCAGATGAACTGAGGCTGTAATGTTAAACAAAACACCTTCCCCTTCGCCCTGCCAGCTGCTGTTACTTCAAGCATTTCCCCTGAGTTACTCTGACGTTCATTTGTAATGGAGAAGACAAATTCATACGAGAACTAAGATAGGGGACGAGACAGAGAGGAAGACGACGGCATAATTATGCAAAACATATGAGATGGAAAACCCAATGACACGGTGCATATGGAATTCACACGAACGCTTAAAAGTTTGGGTCCTTTTATTTTTCTCTTTATATATTCCAATGTTATTTTTTCTGAAATCATCAGCAAAATCTTTTCTGTATTGAGGTGATAATTTTTAATACTATGCCACTGAAATCTATCTGTAAAACCAATATTTTTGTGGCAGGAAATCAGTAAAAATGCATAAATCCGCAACCTAGAAGTAGAGTAACCATCACACATTAAAACTTAGTAAAACTGAAAATGAATGCAAGAACTGATAAGTATACTAACACTGCACAACAAAATTCGACTTTGAAATATTAATGATTAAAAACAGACAAATTACAGCGGAATGAACGTACCTGACACGCCACAATAACCTGAAAATACAATAAACGCATAAAGGGGAAAACGACGCTGGGGAATGAAGAAACACTGAGGCAACAAAAAAAAGAAAAAGTTCAAAGAGAGAGAGAGAGAGAGAGAGAGAGAGAGAGAGAGAGAGAGAGAGAGAGAGAGAGATTGTATAAAAAAATGACGGAAAGACAAGATTCAAAAGAAAAGAAGAAAAGGAAAGAAAGAGTTTATCGGTAAAGTACGCGCAGAGAGAGAGAGAGAGAGAGAGAGAGAGAGAGAGAGAGAGAGAGAGAAACTGAGCAGACTTGCAAAATCTTATTAGGGCTGGGGAGGAAGACTTTTTGAGACAACTTGACGAGACAACTTGACTTGACGCCCTCCTCCTCCTGTTCTAAGTTCATGAACATGCAATTCAAACTTCATGCTGTGAACTGAACAAGACGGGGTTGCCAAGCTTCCATTCTATTTTTACAGGGTTGCCTCCTCACTCAGTACTTTTAACGTAAAAGCTTATTTGATGACTGATTGTTTGTTTATTCAGTGATTCAGTACTAACGACGTTCTCCGATTCCTTACCATTCCATCTCCTAAACTGCTTTCTTAATTACCATTAATTCATTTATAATTTTCATTCTTTACTAATTATCTTCACTGTCTCACTCCATGAAGAATCCGAAAGTGTGCAATACCGATGTGGTACCGGGTTTCGCGACAAAGCATTCTCAATCTTATCAACTGCCGATACATCAGGCTTTAAAACTGCTCGTGTTGCCTTTTATCATTATTAACAACGCTTATTTATGTACGAAGTGTTCATAAAACTTGTTACCTACAAAAAACTACATTTATAAAACTTACCCCAACAGCCTGTTTCAAGAAACCTCGTCAGACGCACAAACATACACACACACAAAAGACAAAAAACAGAAAGGGTCATTTTATGGTTCAAGACCTCTGTCTATAAATTTAGAATAACACGCAAAAGCAATCTCTTATTTACATAATCTAACATAAGAGACCATTACTGGACCGTTATATAAAATCTGCAGTGCTGAACCTTACGAGGCCGAAAGTCAGGTGGCAGGAGGCGGCTCATGTGGGGGCCATACCTATAAACAAAGATCATGGCCAGCACACAGGGCCCCATAAACTGGCAAATAACTACGGCCGAACGACAGGATAAAAGAAGGTAAAAGCCTCTCGTACTGGTATCCCACAGCATGAAAGGATGTCCGCTACACTGATGATAATAATAACAAAGTAAAAGAATAATGAGTGACCTTCGCTTATTAATAGAGAGCCCGCTGATTAAGAACACCGAAAATGAAACACCTGATGTTTGAACGGACTTAATGAAGATGGTAAAGAGTAAGAGATGCGCCGAAGAAACTTTGGCGCAATAGAGTTTTCTGTACAGTGTATAATGCTGTATGAAACTCTCTGCAGCAGCCTTGAAACTTTCGCCCACGGCCCATGAAACTCTCAGCAGCGGTCAATGAAACTTTCAGCCACGGCCCAGTGGTGGCCTGTGTTGTTGGCACCTTAAGCGGTGACTGACGCACGATCATGGCTAACTTTAATCTTAAATGGAATAAAAACTAATGAGGCTAGAGGGCTGCAATTTGGTATATTTGATGACTGGAGGGTGGATGATCAACATACTAATTTGCAGCCCTCTAGCCTCAGTAGTTTTTAAGATCTGAGGGCGGATAGAAAAAGTGCGGACGGACAGACAAAACAGCCATCTCAACAGTTTTCTTTTACATAAAACTAAAACTACATCACTCAATGAACGCTGCAATCTGCGAAATGATACGTGAAATAAAGGTAGATCGGAAAGAAACAGATCACGATACCCGTAATCAGCAATGAATGGCGCTGAAACTGACATGGATAAAGATTTGAAATAACAGTTGGCTAAGAACAAAATGATGATGGCACAGTTCTCACGGAAAGTGCCATGAAGGTTCAAAATGAACGATGACTTTCGCTAAAGAGAAACATTACTGGAAAATCGTCTCCCTTTTCAACTGTTCATGAGTTGATGATCTATGATGCTATGCCTTTTAGTCCCGGTCAGTTAATAAAATCTCTCTTTATTATTACAAGATACATTCAATATTTTACAGCCTTATAAACAAAATTACTATCTTGAAAGTTACACAAGAAAGAGATAGAACGAGAGTGCGCATAAAAAAATATAAGAACTCTTACATCATGTCCAGAAGCATCAATGTTTGTGCAAAAATTTCGAGCCTACTTACTTCCATAACAAAAGATAAATGAAAATAATAGCTGCAAGGAAATGCAGTGCCTCCCACACGCGCGCATACCCAAGCAAATAGTTGCCCAAACATACACGAGCGCAAATTCGCGCAAGCTCATGCGTGCGCGTGAGCGCTCACAAGCGTACAATACTTTGAGTCCAGCATTCCTCATTTTCGCTTGACCCGCCAAAGACCCTTCCTAAGAGATTAACAAAAGGATCATCTTCCTTTTCATTTCCTTCGGACGTTTCCTAATCGTCTCCATCATTTTCATCGTCATTTACCAATGCCACTATCATTTCCTCAGGCTCATTTCCTCCCAAAAACTTCGCCCTTCTTAAAGCTTCACGTCGATCATATTGAGAGAGACAAGTCGCCACTTATCCTTCCGTTTAGCGTTGTGTTTTTCCCTTTGGAAGTCATTATCTAATATCGGCCATCGTATCTATTTACTCATTAGCTGTCTTGTCCTCTCTCTCTCGAAAGATAATTGTTTTAGTCTCCGACCCTATTCTTTTTTTTACAGATTAGAGAACAATTATCTTTATCCTCGAAAGAGAGAATTAGGGTGATTTGGCGGCAAGGATATTAGGTGCTTAAGACAGACAGAAGACTAAATGTTAAATGTTTAATGTGACTTTCTATAAGGGGCACAGAAAGAATAGGAAAAGAAAAGCAGGAAAGAAAGCTTCAGAAATCAGTTAAAAAAGCAAACAGTTCAGCACCATTCCGTTCTCTTCCACAGCTTTCATTTTAGTCTCCTGAAATCCAAACTACCATTCACCTCTATTATTATTTAAAATATCTGAAGAACTGGCAATTCTATCCGCTGCGGTGACCCGATGAAGCTGTGGTACCGCCGTCCAAGTGAATAATATATGTAAAAATATATCCAAATAAAATTAAGTTAAATTCTGTAATAGTATATTTCTATTTCTTCGTAACTTACATCATCATTCTAGCTATATAGTATATTAATATGAAACAATGTACTATTGCTCTTCAAGTACAGTGTTATTAATAGTTTTATGAAAAAAACAGACATTTCAATTTTTCCCATTTTGCAGACTTTTGCCCGGAGACAGGTGGTCTCAAGAGAAAGTCTGCCTTACACCGTGAAGATATAAACTTTTGCAAACTGTGACCGGCAAAAGTCATGTTTCTAAGCTCATCTAGTTCCTTAAGAGGCAATAGTCACCCTCTTTAAATATAAGAACATTTACCTTGCCCAGAGAGTAGATTCGAACTCATGATTGTGGTAATATCGATTTCAACCCATGGGAAATATATGACAATAATATTCAGTATGACATACGGCCACCCACCAAAGAATTTTCGTGATCGAGACTATTTGAACAGGGACCATTTGAATGAAAAATTATGGTTATATATATATATATATATATATATATATATATATATATATATATATATATATATATATATATATATATATATATATATATATATATAAATTTCTGTAACTTATAAACGTGACATTTTATCTATTTGCAAACATGAAGCCATACAGCTTATATACTGTTTAAAATCGAATTCCTATTACCCTGGGAATAACTTAGTTCACCCAAAGGGAATCATAACTGACAGGTGCTTCTACCGTTGTTTCTAAACTAATGACCCACGTTCGAATCCCCATTTCGATAACGTTTTAGTACAAATTACCCCATTTTTCTTCTTCAGCATCTTTACTATTGTAATAGCAAAGCAACATAAGCACAACACCTGAACGTTTTCAACAAATTTTGAGCCAAAATTTCCAGTCCATTAGGAAATGTTCTCTTCTTTTCTCTCTCTCTCTCTCTCTCTCTCTCTCTCTCTCTCTCTCTCTCTCTCTCTCATTATTTCCGGAGGAAGCAGAGTTCGAAGAGGAGGACGCGGCGGTGGCGGCGGCGGAGGAGAGAGAGAGAGAGAGAGAGAGAGAGAGAGAGAGAGAGAGAGAGAGAGACGAAGATAAAGGAAGCGGCCGCTGGCACCTCATCCCCGAGGGTGCCATCAACACCGCCGTCATCTCCTCTCTCACGTCACTCGCAGGAGGGCTAAAGACGCGGATTTTTGTGTCACAGACGGCCTTCCCACCGCCAGCAGCTGAGTTATTGGAATCCAAAGAGCTGACACTAAGCGCTTTTCTCATTTCCAGATTTGCCTATCTGAATTAGGCGAAGACAGGCGAAGGTGGAAATGACAGTGGTAATGATAAAAACGATGAGGATGGTGACATTTGACTATAATTAGTGAATCAAAGAAGTAATAAACGCACCTATTATAATAATAATAATAATAATAATACACATAATAATGATAATAATAATAATAATAATAGTGGAGTAGTTAACCACAGTTATGCATACATATATTTAAAGATGAATCAGTACACACAGCTTGAGAGCTTTGTATATGTACATACATTACAACTGTGGATTTGCTTCTCCATTTTAAGACTCATGCTACTATAAGTATTTTTAACACACAATAATAATAATAATAATACAATAATAATAATAATAATAATAATAATAATGATAATATGAAGGAGAAGACCCTCTCTTATTATTAGGTGTTATTAAAGGATAAGTTGTATTTATTATGAATTTATCTATAATAGTCTTTTTCTATTTTCATAAGGAAAATAGAAAAGACACCTTATAAGATAAATTTGCACAATACAGCCATCCTTTTAATAACAATAATAATAATAACACACACACAATAATAATAATAATAATAATATGGCTAAAATGATGGCGATGATGATAATGATGACCAGGGGAACATAAACGGTTATATTCGACATGAAACTACTATTCAATAAAGGCAAATTTGTTTGAATATTGTTACTGTATTTTCCAAATACTTTACAGACTCTCCCTCCGTTCTGGTCCCTTCAACCGATGCCACAAGAGCAAAGAGTAGATTTCCATAGACTTAATATCATTAATTAGGTTATTAAGCTACGGACTCTCCCTCCTTCCCCCCCAACCCAACCCAAAAGCATAAGTATGATTAATGGGCTTGGCTGGATATAACGAGACAGAGATACTTATAAATAAATAATTTATAATGAAGAAGTCCCAATTACTCAGCGACATTGGTCGATTTCAGTCACTGTATGCTGTATGAGAAAGTAAGAAAAATAATTTAAATATGTTAATGTAATTAACTTCAAATAATGACAAACCTGGGTTTTCAAAAGAAAGATATTGAAGGACTTAACAAGGCTCAAATAAAGTCAGTCATAATGTGAGCCTCTGAAGAGAACTGATCTGCTTTCTCGTTGGTCGTCTGAAGCTCGCCTAATTACCAAACTTTACTAGACAACATAAGATTGAATATAGAATTTAGGCCAAAGGCCAAGTGCTGGGATCTATGAGGTCATTCAGCGCTGAAACGGAAATTGACAGTAAAAGGTTTGAAAGGTGTAACAGGAGGAAAGCCTCGCAGCTGCACTATGAATCAATTGTTAGGAGAGGGTTGATAGTCAGATGGAAAGAGATTATGAAAGGAGGTACAGTGAAAGGAACGAAAAGGGTTGCAGCTAGGGGCCGAAGGCACGCTGCAAAGAACCTTAAGTAATGCCTACAGTGCATCGCAAGAGGTGCACTGACGGCACTACCTCCTACGGAGTAGACAACATAAGGGACTGACCCTAAATCCTTATCCTTATGAGTTCCTTCGCTTCTTTCTCATTTCTCTTATCCTCTCATCCTCAACGCTGTCTTAATCTAATCCCTGTCTTATTCGTCATACCTTAGCAAATTTCGTAGAACAGACCTAAAGGAATCTGATTTTGTAATAACTGAACTCTGGAATAGAGCTTACGTGGGATAGAATAAAGACAGTAGTCCACCTGAGGGAGAGGAGATACTAAATTCGACGAAAAGAGAAAATTGTGTAAAATGGAACAGCGAAGACCAATAACCTCCCCCGTCGATCTTTTTTTTTTTTTTTTTTTTTTTTTTTTTTTTTTTTTTTTGCCACCCCTACTTGATTAAGAGAGGAACGTAGATCAATCTATTATTCTTTTTTGAGTTCCAAAAATTTGCTTTCCCTTCTGTAAATTTATTATACATTTCTTCTTTCCAGCAATAAAGTCAATGAATTTTAATGCAAAACAGCGAGTTGCTGAAAATCATGATCTCAATTTGAGAGAGAGAGAGAGAGAGAGAGAGAGAGAGAGAGAGAGAGAGAGAGAGAGAGAGAGAGAGAGAGAGAGGAAGCAAATTTCAATAAATAAAGTAAACAAGTAAAATATGCGCCGAACTTTCTTCGGCGCAATCGAGTTTTCTGTACAGCGTGTAATGCTGTATGAGTTGCGGCCCATGAAACTTTTACCACTGCCCGCTCGTGGTCTGTCTTACAACGTTGCCAGACGCACGATCATTGCAAACTTCAACCTTACATAAAATAAAAATTACTGAGGCTAGAGGGCTGCAATCTGGTATGTTTGATGATTGGAGGGTGGATGATCAACGTACCAATTTGCTGTCCTCTAGCCTCGGTAGTTTATAAGATCTGAGGGAGGACAGAAAAAGTGCGAACAGAAAAAGTGCGAATGGACAGACAAAGCCGTCTCAATAGTTTTCTTTTACAGAAAACTAAAAACGAGAGAAAAAAAATTGAACTAATTTGTTGAAGTAAAAGATTACGAAATACCCAGTCCTGGATGACTTTTACAGCGGGCGTTTATGAATATAGATAAGGGTTTAACAAGACCACACAAGCGCTTAAACATATTACAACATGAATAAGAAAAAAGAAATACCAAGAATACGTGGCAAAACTTCCCTTTAATAAATTCAGGAAATATCATAATCTGCATCTCTACACGTTTTCGGATTTTGTTTTTATTATTAAATTATTATTAACCTCAAGTTATCCATAAACCAAAATTCAGTAACTTGTATATAAACATATATGTATATATACACACACACACACACACACACACATATATATATATATATATAATATATATATTTACATATACATATAGTGCGTATATATACATATATATACAGTATATATATATACATATATATATTTGAAACTAATGAGCACGTGTGTGTGTCTTGATTTATTTGTGCTTTTGCGCGCATGCACTTGCGCAAAAGGAATACAGATACCCACATATTTATGAAAAGAATCTCATTTTCAAAATAACCGATAAAAAAAAATCATCTGGAAGAAATTCCACAACCAAGACACTTTTCGTATAAGGAAGATCCGGGTCAGCTTCAAATACCACGCTGAAAGGTCACCTAAAAGAGTCATGTTGACGCTAGAGGGTCAGAAGTTCAGTGTTCAAATTGGGTCAAGGTTTCCTACAGACGCCTCCTCCTTCCTTGCATTCATAACCCAAAAGGCTGAGAGAGAAAACAAAGTGGCGATGTTTATCACAACAGGATGCTTACCTTCTTCAGCCACAGGGATTTTTTTTTTTTTACACTAAGGATAACAGGATAAGGATAAGGTAGGCCGAGAGGGAGACCAAAGTCAGATGTCTGAACCCAAACTCTCGGTAAAGCTCAACTGATTAGCAATGGTTCATAAATGTTTTAGTATCCACTTACTAAACTGCTGTATTTGTCAGGAATAAGAAAGATGGCTTAAAGGAGTCATATGGGGCTGGTAAGAACAAACCGGATTAATAATACAACTACTTAATGTGTGAAAGTAAAAAAAAAAATAATCAAACAGTATTAATAATACAAGTACTTAATCGGTGAGCAAAAAAAAAAAAAAAAACGGATTAATAATACAAGTACCTAATGTGTGAGCAAAAAAAAAAAAAAATAGAACAAACCGGATGATTAATACAACTACTTAATGCGTGAGAGCAAAAAAAAAAAAAAAAAAAAAAAGCACAAACAAACCGGATTAACAATACAAGTACTTAATGCGTAACAGCATAAAAAAAAATAAAGAAACCGGATTAATAATACAACTACTACATCCGTGAGAAAAAAAATCGGATTAGTAATACAAGTACTTAATGCTTGAGCAAAAAAAACCGGATTAATAATACAAGTACTAAATGCGTGGGAGCAAAAAAAAAAAAAAAAAAGATTATAATACAACTACTTAACGTGTGAGAGCAAAAAAAAGGATTAATAATACAACTACTTAATGCGTGAGCAAAAAAAAAAAAAAAAAAAAAATTAGACGATTGATAATAAGAAGAACGGAAAACTGTAGTGGTCTTCAATTAAAGTAGGTAGAACGAAACCCTGAGGACTGCAGTTCTTCCAGAGCTGAAGGATTCCTAAGATAGAACAGCTGATAAATGAAGAAGGGTGCGAGATACCAGTGAACCCCCACAAATAATGAACAAATCTGATGATATTTAGATATGCATCTACAATTACGTACACTGAAATGATGCATAGTGTGCACAGGCGAGTGTGTGTACAAAAAAATTTTCATCATAAAAATTAATACTTGTGAAACAAACACTGATATAGAAATGTACTTAAAGTTTTACATAAAAGCGAACAAGGTAATAAAACTTTAAATGGAAAATGACGGGCAATTGTAATTATCTACTGCGGTCCAGCATAAGAACTTTACCTAAATTTCCTTTCACACCAAACATTCAAATCTTATCATAATTGGGTATCTGGAATTTAACTAAATAATGTCTTAAGCAACTTAACAGTACTTAATTGAAATTTACATAAATTGTAGTACTAAAATTGTCAAAATACAGACAGATGAGCCATTTAGTAACTATTACAGCGTAAAAAGGCTGACAAATTTTCAAAACCAATCCTTTAATGAGTAGTCATTGCATTCACGCCTCCAAAGAGGATTAGCCACTTTGAATAATAATATCTAACCAACACAACTGGGCTATTATTATTATTATTATTATTATTATTATTATTATTATTATGAGCTCACTGGCGCGCGCCCGGTGCTGCTGTCTCCCTTACCCTCCAGATCCCCTAACCTACCACCCCCACCCGGGGCGGACAAACCGGTTTGCAGGGGTGGGTGGCTGTGTCATGTCTCCCCTACTGTCACCCAGGGGAGGACAAACAAGATGCACTCGGATTTTATTATTATTATTATTATTATTATTATTATTATTATTATTATTATTATCATTATTATTATTATTATCAATGTGGATAATGTACTTAATAAAGCCTCCACAAAATGGAATACAAATACATGAAACGGAAATGACGACCACTGACAGGGAATATGATAATATACACCAGTAAACAAATAACGGTGCACAAAATCTACACAGTTCATAAACTGCAAATAAATAAATAAATAAATATAAAAATAAAATGCATACATATAAATAGACAGATAGATAAAAATATATAAATACATAACTAAAATAAATAATTAAATTATAAGACGTTTCTTTCAAATTACCCCGTCAATGGAACTTGAATCCAATACTGGAAGATCAAGTTTTAGTCCAAAGTTTGAGTATATTGATTATGTACCTAAGTTACCACACAAATAAGATATCGAAATTGGATGACCCAGTAGCTACAGACAGAGGTAAGGTTACCTCAATTAATAAAACATTTGTAAAATAATAACTTAAGAATGTTATTACACAGAAACTCTATGCTGAAAAAGGTTAACTCTTATTGTCGGCGTACTATAATTCTACGACTTCATTCGTATTTCCAGTATCTCATAAGTCTTTACAAAATTTACATTTTTACCGTTACCACAGGCCACAACTAAGGGTATAAGTTCACGACTACCGAAGACTGCAATTCAATTAATGCAGTTTTTACACTGCAACACAACGGCTGAATGAAATAGCCTATCCGTCTATCTTGTGAGTTTCCATTACAAGACAGTCTGCTAAAAATCGACACTGGAAACTGACAGCTTAAGAATCCAATTCAAGGATTAATATTGCGCGCAGTGGTTATACGTCCAACGGGCATAACCCCAAATTCTGTGATAGAGGTCGCCGAGTTTAAATGAATCTGCGAATTCAACAAATATAATTCCCCCTTCTTCTCTCTCTCTCTCTCTCTCTCTCTCTCTCTCTCTCTCTCTCTCTCTCTCTCTCTCTCTCTCTCTCTCTCTCATTTGCTGAATTCGATACCCAAGCAAATAAAGGCTCTTCAGAGTTCAATTAATCGCTGTAAATCCGACGCAGCGTTAACTCCACAATGTTCATGTATTAATTTTGCGAATTAAATCGAATCCTCTCAGAACTGGAGAGGGGTTCAGGATACGCGTGCAATATTTGATACGCCTGTGCGCTTGCGCTTACTTCTGCCAGGCATTTTCCCTCGCCCTTTAAATTACGGGAATGGAGAATATTTTTCGTACCTAAGTACTTCAGAGCTTTGTGTTTCAGGTCATGAAATGTTTTGAATCTAAATTTGAAAAGCTCACTGCTCGCGTGTGACCTATTTAAGCAAACTTCAATATATAGATTATTAAATTCCCTAATCAGTATCCTTTAAATAAACTCAACGACTTCCATATCCACAACATTCTGATCACCAAGTACAGTGTCAACATAAAAAAAAAAAAACACAGCAATTACCGAAATCGGCACCAGATATAAACAAGTAAAAAATGAGCCGAAGTTTCTTCGGTGCAATCGAGTTCGTCTGTACAGCGTATTATGCTGCATGGAACTCTCAGCCACGGTCCATGAAAGTTTCAGCCGGCCATGGTGACCTGTGTTGTTGCGGTGCCAGACTCACGATCATGGCTGGCTTTAACCTTAAATAATATAAAAAACTATCTGAGGCTAGAGGGCTGCAATTCAGTGTTTGATGATTGGAGGGTGGACGATCAAATTACCAATTTGCAGCCCTCTAGCCTCAGTAGTTTTTCAGATCTGAGGACGGAACAGAAAAAGTGCGGTCGGACAGACAAAGCCATCGCAATAGTTTTCTTTTACAGAAAACTAAAACCCACCTCACCTGATGAGGAAATGATAAAATTCTCTTATTCCTATCTTTTCTTTTATCTCGTTGCCTTTCCTCTTAAAAGAAGAGGCCTACCGCTTTCCTCAGGGTTACGCCCCACTTGTTTATCCTTTCACTTTCAGTTCATTTTCTACTTAAGTCTGGACTGGATAAGAACGAAATGATGGGTTTACCTAACATTCCCGACGGAAATGAAAGTCAAAATCATCAAAATCACCTAAAAAGTAACAGAAAAACTTCCAAATATCAAAGAATGCCTACTGGAAGTAACCCTTGCCTACAAAAATGTTAGATAAGAAACTGAAAACTTCGTTTGAAAATATAAAAATATTTTAGACACACCTAAAAAAACATTTTTGAAAAATAACCTGTGAAGACCAATTACTAATCCCACAATCACATATCCATTAGCTTTGCGCAATTGCGAGCGACTCAGCAGCCGAATAATTTCACTTTAG
This sequence comes from Macrobrachium rosenbergii, assembly GCF_040412425.1. Lineage (NCBI taxonomy): Eukaryota > Metazoa > Arthropoda > Malacostraca > Decapoda > Palaemonidae > Macrobrachium > Macrobrachium rosenbergii. The sequence goes on along the minus strand of NC_089771.1, from coordinate 21,792,982 downwards.
CATTGGATATTTACTTCTGATATAAAAGAAAAACATTTCCCTTTTGTATTAGCATTACAATTCGCTACGAATCAACTTTTATCAAATATATATACACGAGTGGCGCGAACTGGAACGGCGCTACTGTCTCCCCACTACTAATTACTCCGCCCCCTCCCGGGGAGGACAAACAGGTTTGCATGAGGCGGGTGGATGCCTCCCCTACCCTCCCGTTCCCCTAACTACTCCACCCCTCCCGGGGCGGACAAACAGGTTTGCAGGGGGTGGGTGGGTGGCTGCGTCACGTCTCCCCTGCTGTCACCCGTGGGAGGACAAACAAGGTCCACTCGGATTTTTATTATTGTAGATATTTCTTACCAAGTCGTCTCATCTATGTTCTTGCATGTTTATAAGAGACATGTCAATTTATAAATATTTTTTATATAATACTCATTTGAATATTAATTTACATTCGACTTAATGATATTCAAGATGTATCAATTATCGTAGTTTTATGTTAACATTAGTAAAACTTGAATGGAGTAATGTTTTCCATTAGTTTTGACTTTTTCTGTCTAAGTTTTCTTTTTAATCTCTCTCTCTCTCTCTCTCTCTCTCTCTCTGAATGGTTGACTTTAAAGTTCTCCATCTTCGAGATTTCGCCATTCAACTGTTAGTTTTTTTTATCAAAAACAAAAAATTAATAATAGCAATACTGAAAAACGAAAGAAACAAACAATCAAAACTTTTTTTTTTTACAACCGAACGTTCTTCAATGCCTTCACTTTGTTTAAAGCGCACAAATCGTACAATGACAACGAACATAATTGCAGCGATTTTCCTATTGTTATCTTTTTTTAAATGCATGGTGTCAACTTTTTTTTACTCTACATAGAGGGGCATTTTATTATTTTCATAAATAAATAAGTAAAAAATGCGTCAAAGTTTCTTCAGCGCAAACGAGTTTTCTGTACAACCGATACAGTGTACAATCAAGGCCACCGAAAATAGCTCTATCTTTTGGTGGTCTCGGTATAATGCTGTATGAGCAACAGCCCATGAAACTTTAACCACGGCCCGGTGGTGGCCTATCTTATATCGTTGCCAGAAGCACGATCATGGCTAACTTTAACCTTACATAAAATAAAAACTACAGAGGCTAGAGCTGCAATTTGGTATGTTGGTGAATGGAGGGTGGATGATTAACATACCAATTTGCAGCCCTCTAGCTTCAGTAGTTTTTAAGATCTGAGGGCGGACAGAAAAAAGTGCGACAGATAAAGTGCAGACGGACAAACAAAGCCGGAACAACAGTTTTCTTTTACAGAAAACAAAAAATTGCAAAATTTCATGGTAGATTTAAGAAATCATCAAATGCTGTGCTAACAGTGGCCGTTTTCCACATTTTCTGATCTTGTTTTTCTTTGAGTCCGTGTAGAGTACATTATTTTACACCCATAAAAGAAATTACTTTCGTGGCTTACCAAGAGTGCGGCCACCAGCATTTTGCTTTAATTATCCATTTATTTTTTCTCAATTTCTTCCAACCTCCGCGTATTGAATGTTCGCTGGCAAAACCATCAGCGTTGAAAACGAGGGCAAACTGTGTATCATAATAGAAGTGAACAGTTGCCAATAAAAAACTAGATAGCGTTTTGCCACAAAAATAACTGAATTATTTTTAAAAGTACATTGCCCATTTCATCTGAAAAATAACTTCAATTCCTACTGAAAACAACGTTTCCCGCTGAATATCATCGAAAACTACTGTAAAACACTAGTTAACGACGGGGAATAAAACGGGAATAACAACAGCCCTAAAGACCTCATGCTAAATGAACGCAGTACTCTTTTCGGTTAATTTTATTTCAACAGTGAAACAAGTCTCAATTATTACGACAAAAATACTCTATTACTATTCTCTATACCATAGCCCACCCAAATCTGTTTACACGACAAAGGAATCATAAAAATTAACAATAAGTTTCTAAGGCAAACGTATAGGAATATATTCATGTGTAAAATCAAAATGAAAAATGTAAACCACAGTTATCCGGCACCAATAAATGGTTGACATTTGAAGTCATACCGAAATGAAGGCCTTTTTTTGTGCCTTACGAAAATGTTTAACACCAAGTGTAATGACAGTGGAATTTTGGTCTATCCTGTGAGTAACGCATTACCAACAAAATCGTCTTGCAAATACCGATCCCTCTGTGCTGATTTTAAGTCATATTTTATATATATGTATATATACATACGTACACACACACACACACACACACACATATATATATATATATATATATATATATATATATATATATATATATATATATATATAATGTGAGAGAGAGAGAGAGAGAGAGAGAGAGAGAGAGAGAGAGAGAGAGAGAGAGAGAGAGAGAGAGAGAGAGAGAGTATATCACAGCGCGATACAGGCAAAACAAGAATAATCCCTAAGGCATAAAAAAAAAGGCCACTGAAAAATTGAGAAAAACGGATATCGTTGATTTATCCTTCAAAAGATGACAAAACTAGCAGAAAGCAACTCTTCTTTTCAATTCCCGTAAAATGTTTATCCAAGACCACACATGAAAGATGAAAGGGCCTTACCCAAATAGGACTCCTTACCGTTTATCAATTCATGTATACTTATCAATCTTGATTTCACCTGATTCCCATCCCTATTTTATCACATTACTATCTATCATAGCTTTATTTTTTAGTTGTCTATCCCGTGGAAGTCTGCCAGCGCCTTATAATAGCGTTTCTGGCTTGTTTCATGGAAAAAAATACTTACTTTTAAAATAATAATAATAACACTGTTTAATAATATTCACATATAACACGGAAATAGTGATAGGAGAAAAAAAACATTTACATCCTTCGATCCTTAAATGTTTTATGATTATTTCTATCTATATAGGCTACAGAAAGCGACAAAATATATATTAACTCTGTGAGCTTCACAGTCGTGATATACATCCTCTTAATACATTTTTGAAGAAATAAATCATGATAAATAACATGTCTTTCTTTCAAAGAACATTTATATTATGAACGACAATATTCTATCTCTGCCGAGTTTTGACCTTTTTTATCATTATGTATATTTTTATGGTTAGAATTAAAATGTTCATACATATTACCATTAAAATGATAAAACATCATCTGGCTAATATCACTAATTTGATTATCAACATAGTTACGTAATCGTGAAAGAGAAAGTATCCAGTCCGATATGACAAAACAGGACCATACGCCAATTAATGGCAACTAATCAATCACTTACAACAGAAACAACTCAGCCCTGTCTACAGAGCGACATATGTCAGATTAAACATCAATAATTACAGGTGAGTGGCTTTTGTGGCGAAGATAGTCTCTCGGCCTGGAGATGACCAGAGAGGCCTAACTCTGATTCTGAGTTGGAATAAGACGACCATTGGCCTATTACGACATCAACCAAAATTTCGTAATGGTACATGCTGACATCACTTATGGATGTTACACCAGTTTCCCGACATTATAGAAGGTTGTTGGTTGTCTATATCTTTCAAGTGGCAAAAACACTAATCCTCATATCACTGTTTGTTTTTCTCTCTTTCTACTGCTGAAAAATCTCTCTCTCTCTCTCTCTCTCTACGAAAATCAAACTCAAAACACGCTTGATGCACAATTCCAGATTCTTTATGACACTTTCTTCTCATAACTTTGTTTCATTCCATTCCCGTCACAAAAATAAATTCATGGCATAATATAGAAAGCTCCCTTACTATCGCTTGAGGTCCGGTAAGATTCTCTCTCTATAAGCAAAACAAACAATATTCAGAAAAACATGAGAAATGTTGAATGAATGAGTGAACAATCCTAGGAGGCCGCGGTTTACAATACTGAATCTTATGGATCTTACAAAATCTTACGGAATTAGGAAAGTCATCATGGGTTTTGGGATTACACCTCCCTCTGCTAAAAAAATATATGAATATACTCGATATATATATATATATATATATATATATATATATATATATATATATATATATATATATATATATATATATATATATATATGTATATGTATGTATATATATTAAATCCGGTATGGCAGCTAAGCCGTTGAAGTACTTGAGAGTATTTAACGCAAAGTTGTTATATCATGCATACATATGTACACCTGTAATTATATATATATATATATATATATATATATATATATATATATATATATATATATATATATATATATACATATACACACAATTATAATACACACACACATATATACATATGTTATATTTTTCCTTGTAGTATATCTGTATATATACATCTCATGCTACTGTGAGTTTAAGCACACATGCATTATATATATAAATGCATGAGTGCTTAAACTCACAATAGCATGAGATGTATACATGCAGGTATACCACAGGGAGAAATAACAAATGTAACACTGAGTATAAATCCTGACTGGTTTCCTTTTTTACTATTTCTAAGACATCTTGTGGTGCATCTGCTTGCATTTGTGCTTGTGTGTTTGAAAAGGGAGAAGTTGGAAAAGGGTATGAAAGATGGAATCTTGTTAAATTTAGGAGTATGGAATATTCGAGAATGAGTTTGCTGAGTAAACAGGGGATGAGGAGGTTATATACGCACGTGTGAAGAATGGTTGTTATTATTAGACCACCGAGCCACATTTCAAGTCTTCCAGAACCTGCTCGAAGGATTAGTTCTTGAATAAAACTTGGAAATGGAACAAGGAAGGGTTTAAGAAGTTAGACAGCCACGTAATTAAAGACTAAATGGATGGATGAAAAGTACAAGGCTGAAAGCCTTGTAGCTACAGTGTGCTGCAAACGGCATACTGTAAGCAGTAACCTCCTAATGGGTGTAAGCCTACATGTACCACCAGAGACATAACTTATGCATATAAAAGTTACGTATTACGTGAGTTTTGAAATGTATTTTTTGAAAGATAATCCATTAATGACTTCTGACGTAATCACAACAGTTTATCATATTAATCAATCTGCCAACAGTACTTGTTTCCTGTGACCTATAACTAATGTGCGCATTGTTTTTGAAGTTAAAAGTAATAACATCAGCAACAACAGGAATAACAACTTCCAACACATCCGGAAGAGCATTAGAACCTACCGTAAGGTCCTTGGCCCACAACCATCGATACCATGCGAGTCCCAGTAAGAATAAATAATGACATCCCTAAACATTTTATGACTTTTTCGAGTTTCTGTGTTATCCTTGTACAACACACTTTTGGCGAGAAAATACAAAAGATAAATAAAACATTGAAAGGACGAACCATCTTTCTTTAGCAGAATACACCGCTTTCTAAAAAAAAAAAAATGTTAATATTCAAGGAACAGATAAGACAAGACCCAGTTGATACATAACCTTCTATTTCAGGTTAAAAAGATGCAAATGATGACGATGCTTTCAGGTAATGAGCCTGAAATGAGAAAGGGGCTGGGTAGCGCTGCTGCTGCCGAGGCCGATGCTTTCCAGTAATGGACCAGAAATGGAGAGCCCAGTGATATCCCAATCCACCTCTTAAAATTCGAGAGGACGCCGGAGCCCTTGAAAGGAGAGGCGCATCTTCATCAAACGGCCCCGGGAACGAGAACTTATTACCAGAGGATCTATTGCAGCCAGAGCAATTGGTATTAATTCAGACGATTTAGTACACGATTACCCCCTCTATGCTAGATTCCCTAATTTGCCTTAATGCCCGTTACAGTCCCTCTCCTCTGATGAGGGTAGCTTCTGGGATCTTGACTCTGCGGAGGAGGAGGAGGAGAAGGAGGAGGAGGAGAAAAAGCGGGTGATATAGGGGGAAGTGGAGGGTAGGAGGCGGCAGCAGTTTCCCAATCTGAAAGGTCTACTGGCGGAACTAAGAGGCAACTTCCCTTTCAAGATGTCCCTTTGGGGATGGGCCTCATTATTAGGGATAAATGGCTCTGCGCTCCGTTGCGCATCCAGGAGAAATCTCAGTCTACAAATTGAATTATCATTATAGTGGAATGGAATATAATATATATATATATATATATATATATATATATATATATATATATATATATATATATATATATATATATATATATATATATATACATATATACAAAAAAATACAGGGTACAAAAAAATCCATTCCATTTATTTCTACATGTACAAACAACTCGCCTCTCACAAGATATGACTGTTTGTAGGAATGGGACATCGATTCCCAGAGTAAGCCTTTTCACTATCAGTGTTTCTTTAATAACATAAAACTCATTTGAAATTTTAGGGTAAAACTTTACAATAGTTGCGCGGCCTGGTTCCCGCCAGTCGCCGACCGGGACAGGTAACCGCCTTTTTGGGGGTCGCTCCCCCCAGGCCAGGTCAGGGCACGCCGCGCAACTACAGTAAAGTTTTACCAAAAAGTTAAGTATGCCTTAGTTTAACCAGACCACTGAGCTGATTAATAGCTCTCCTAGGGCTGGCCCGAAGGATTAGATTTATTTTACGTGGCTAAGAACCAACTGGTTACCTAGCAACGGGACCTACAGCTTATTGTGGAATCCGAACCACATTATACCGAGAAATTAATTTCTATCACCAGAAATAAATTCCTCTAATTCTTCATTGGCCAGTCGGAGATTCGAACTCGCGGCCAGCAGATTGCTAGCTGAGAACGGAACCCACCCGCCCAACGAGGAAAATATAGGTAGCCTATATTGAGGAAAAAAAAAATCGATATATTGAGAAAATCTTCCAAGATTTTTGAAGACCTCTCTGTACTGTAAAAATGTTTTAATTCTTATCATCTGTCATGTTTTGATAACTCTCTCCCCAGTCTGAGCCTTCGCAGCTACCGTCTAAAATTCTTCGACTTCTCAAAATATACCATCCACCACATAGTGCTGTAATAGTTATGCAGTTAATTTTAACGCCTTGCGTTTTTCTCTGTGGTTCAGTACTACAGTTTTTTAGAACTTTTATTCCTGCTGTGCTGTGGCAAAATTGGGGAACGACATTCCTAAACATGTTGTTGAATCGGTGGAACTTTAAAAGATCAAACCTGGTGCAAATGCCTCCTTGTTAAGCAGGCAGATATAAATTTCGTTTTGTAGTTTATTAATTGCTTTTATTATTTATTTTTCGTTGTTTATCTTGTTTATGTTCTTTTTTATTTCTTGTTCCTGGTTTATATTTTTAAGTTTCTCTTTCCGTTCTGGACTACTTTCCCCGGTACTGCTTTTGGGCCTATAGCATTTTGGTTTTCCAACTAGCACTGCATCTTAGCTTGCAATAATAATAATAATAAAAATAATAATAATAATAATAATAATAATAATAATAATAATAATAATAATAATAATAATAATAATAACTGAGCGAGGAGTTCAGTAAAACGGAAGGAAAACTATTTAGGTTCCTTCCCTGAAAAATCCATTGACACATCTGTTGACATAAGCAGTGAATTATGTACTGGCGGTTGGTCAACTGAGGTGGATCGCGTCCAGTGTCGAAAAGGCATGGGGCTAACATCCTGAGCTCCAAAGAATTCTGAGAAATAAAGGTTAATTTATAAAGTTCTGAGAAATATATAAATATATATATATATATATATATATATATATATATATATATATATATATATATATATATATATATATATATATGACTCGGATATTAGAGATAAAATATTCCTCCAACCAGCGATTAAGAAGATTAAGAAGCTATCAACTGGAGTGACGTAACGGGTGACCTCTGGATTCCTTGGTATAAATACCGCCCGTCTGTATTCTTTACTTCATTCATATACTTGCCAGTAGAGGGAGACAGTTTGGTCTCTGAAATGTAGCAATAACTTTCTACCTTTTGGCGTTGTTATGGGCTCCTATTATTATTATTATTATTATTATTACACACACACACACACACACACACACACACACACATATATATATATATATATATATATATATATATATATATATATATATATATATATATATATATATATGTGTGTGTGTGTGTGTGTGTGTGTGTGTGTGTGTCACATCTGAATTTTAGTGACAAAACTACCATAAAATAGCCGCGTGTTATAAACGTAGCTCTTGGCAATCATGGTGACGATAGGTTGATTTCGATTCAAAGTTCAGAACATGAACTTGACGGGAATATGTGGAGCAGAGTTGAAATTCTCTTATGTCTCTTGACAGAACAGGGGATGAGTCAAACGTCTAACCCTGTATCAACCTGAAATGCATAGGTTCGAATCCTGGACCACCCAGTTGCACAAGTTGTATTTAATTTCCTTTGGCCACAAGTTATTCCCAAAGTAAAAAAAAAAAAATTAATTCGACGCCCAACTCCGTCCTCAATGAAATCCATCACAGCCGAATAGCTCCCAAGTACATAATTCACTATGGTCAACGGAGGTGCTTGCGTTGCAACGGATCGTACCACATTCATCGGCAGCGCTCAAAAATTAAATTCTGGCTTTGTACTTCTGGCGAGGGAAACGTCCAAACCGCTGGATTACACTACATTCATATATACACCAGCACTCAACTATGTTCGTTTTAATAAACAGTTGCATAAGCGAGCGGATAAAATGAAGCGCACACACAAAGCCGCACTTCTACAACAGTCACTCTCAGTAATTATCGTAAACTCATTCCACCAAACTTGCACTTTCCCCTTTCTTTTTACTCTTTCTTTTGGAAACTTCAGGAAACCGGATGCGGTTCCATCTATTCCAGGAAAACTTTTGCAAGGACCGCCGCCAGGCCTCGGCCGTATTAACATTTCAACGAATATAATCCTCAAATGCCGTACTGAAGATGGAATGTCCCATTGTCGAGAATGCACCGACCTTTATTTAGGCACAAAGACCCCGTGCGCTCATTCTTCTTTTCGGTCCAGGTAAATGTTGACAGAGGGAGGGAGAGGGAGAGGGAGAGGGAGAGGGAGAGGGGGAGGGAGGGGGGTCGGGTACTTGAGGAATGTTGCCTGCAACTTCATTTAAAATGTTTAGTAGGAACTGCCCGGTCTTCCATTCTCCGTCCCCTCCCAGCAGCAGCCAACTCCAAACAGAATTTCGTTCCCCTCTTACTGGAGTAATCTCTTTTCTCTGTTGGTTTTTCATTATTCCCACCAGAAAATTACTATTAGTTGTGGGCCCTGTGGTGTTTAGGTTGGATCTTAACTGTCTTTTCTTTAGCGGAGAATTTTTTTTTCTCTCTCCCATTTAATACGAAGGTTTGTCTTCACACTAAGGTTTTTTCTTTTACTGTTTTCGTTTGCTGGCACGATATGGTTCCAAGATTTTGGTGAATATAAAACAAAAACATTATTTGGTTGTAATTATCTCTACTTCTGATTCTGAAGTAGAGAAATACGACGAAGCTGGAAAACTGAATGTGACTACATTAAATATAAATACACTCATGCATTAAATCTGCGGAAAGTCAATAAAAACCAATGAAGCAATGCTTTTAAACTATGTTAGGTTATTAAAACCCAATACATTCACGCTTTAAAACCATGTTGAGCTACTTAGGTCCACAAAGATTTTTTTGGGCTCTATCACAACTACAGCGTAACTAACACTGGTGGTCTGGCTGTGAAATGGCACAGAAAACATTGCATTAAGTAAACAAACAGCAAATACAGTAAGTATTTAACCTGGCCCTTCTCTTCTCGCGATATGAAACGTAGTTTTCATAGCTTTTATTTACCAGCGTTGCAGCATCAGCATTAACAGTATTACACAAACACTAATACTCTTTCTCATACTGTTTGGATACGCGTGTTCCTTAATTCCGAAGATGAATTAAATGCAGACGCTCTCCTTTCTGTAGTGGGTTTCGAATCCATGCAAGCCAATTTGCAATTAAGTACTCGTCTCGTCAGCAGTAACACGTTCACCACACCACTAAGCGTTCGATCAGCAGCGCTGGGTCTGGTCAATACTTGGATTGGTGACCATCAGGAAAGAACAAACGACGTCACTACACATGACTGTGGACATACGGGGCAAGACATGGGGCTAGCAACCTCACTCCAGTAATACTTCCCGAAAATCCAGACGGGGGGGGGGGGGGCGGGCTTAAAAGACATGTGAATGATAAAAGTTTAACGTGTGTAGGCATCGCCTCACCTCTGTGAAGCTTGTTAATGGGTACCAGTTTCTGCTGGGGTCAAGAAGAGTGCGTGAGCTAGCTACTTCATCTCCAATACTTCTTGAGAAACCACAAGGCAGTACCCTTCCACAGCCACCGCTTCTACTGGTTGGAAAAGGCGAACAGTGGGAAATATATAGTGTACTTATGTAAAGCGACATACCAAGTGCATCTGCCAACTGAAGTAAACCTTTGACCTTTGAAGATCTCTAGAGGCTAGAAGAAGAAAGGTCATGTAAACACTTTTTACACCTGGTTACTCTTGATGACGGCGATGTGCCTAGACCTGAATTGATAGGATTGCAAGGGAGGCACTGACGCACAGTGGTGATGAAAGCACTATTATAACTTCGAAGTGCCTAGTACGCATGAGGTATGGCTAGACGAGGAAAAAATCCATAGAAATGAAAAATATTAACAGTTGTCCTTTTGTCGCGATAAACGAAACTCTGGGAATAATACAGTAGGGTATAAATTTTTTAGTATCATTGGGAAAGTGCATACATGAGTCCTCACTGAAAAGTAAATCAGAAAACAGGCAGGTGAAAAGCAATTTGGATCAAGAAAAATAATACTGTATGGACTGAGGCTGGTTTGGTGAAAACCTGATTTAAAAAAAACTAAAAAAAACTGCGTTGTTAGATTAAAAATAGTTCGGGGGCCAAATCTCAAGTAAAGAAAAATGGCTGACAATGGAATACGACTGGCTGATGTTTGTATATGTTGGTGTTGAATCTTGGCAGAGACGATATGTTGCAAAGGCTAGTAGAAGGGACAGCTGGAATTGAGCTTGACCACAAGAAGGTTTGTAATGGAAAATATAAGTCACGGAGGTGCTATAACAAATGTCTGTATGGATGGAAGAAGACTAAAGTGGTTAACACTTGCAATTGCACTGGAGTAAAATAAGGTATGCATGAAGATAAGATGGGAGAATTAGGGGGATCGTACAAGTGAGGCAAGGAAGGTAGAGGTGTAAAATTGGAATGGGTGAAGTACTTGTAAGCGTTCCCTTCGTCAAAAGAGGAAATGCGATTGCTGAATGAGAACTATGAAAACAGTCTTGTCTACTTGTATTATATGCAATTAAAACCCTGATAGATGTACTTTCAGTGGGTTTGTCCTTGTTAAGAAAACGGAAGAAGATGGGCTATGCTACACGATCATTTTTGGAGGGAACAGGTAAGAGTCGATGAATGGCATACGTACTGGTATAAAATGGTTGCCCTTGCCTAATACAGGTAGAACGCGTGCATGAGAGAGGAGAGTGGCTCAGTGTGTGTTGGGCAATTAGGAGGCAGCTGATGAGTCGCCTGTGAGGATATACTGATACTGAAACCATTTTTTTTTTTATATAAAGGAATTCCAGCTTCGGCTGTGTACGATGAACGTGACACCATCTGTTGCCTTGATTTTCTCTGGAGACACCATCCCATTTTAGGGTAAATGATACACACACATGTATAAATATCAATGTATATATATATATATATATATATATATATATATATATACACGTATATATGTATAAATATATAAACATCAATATATATATATATATATATATATATATATATATAGTATATATATATATATATATATATATATATATATACTGTATATATGTGTGTGTGTGTGTATAATCTACGTGTCACTTTTTACCAGGTACATATGTAACTGTAATAACCACAAAGCCTTATTAAATTCCCGATATCTTCACACTTTTTGAATACGCTAGCCACTGCAAAGCCTAAGACTCCCAACCTAGACCTTGTTCTGATACTCCCAATGCGGGTTCGAATACCACTACGTACGTCAGAATTTATTCATATTCTTCCATTTGGATCTTAGGCTTTGTAGTGACAAGCGTATCCATAAAGTATGAAGAAATCGAGAGAGAGAGAGAGAGAGAGAGAGAGAGAGAGAGAGAGAGAGAGAGAGAGAGAGAGAGAGAGAGAGAGAATTTGGGTTAAGTACACTAGCACTACAACCTGACTTAACAGCAAGAGAATGTTGTCTAGGGTAGAAAAATAAAATCACGTGACTAATTACCCGATCATAAGTCATGACCTCTTCAGGCACGTTTATGCAAAGGTCACGTTGGACTTCAACTGTTGTTGAGGGCGCTATCTTGACGTAAAAGGCTCCCATTATTTTTATCGTATTATCATAATTTACTTTAAGGAGGCCACTGATTCTCATTTTCAGACTTCCAAAGGTCTCACCGAAGGTTTTGTTTTCGAATGGAAAGTGGAAGTGGAGGAAGGCAAAGTTAAAGAAGTTGGGAATAAGCAAAAGAATGAAAGTAATGACTGGGTCCAAGGGGACACTTCCAACAACCTTTAATGCCGTTTACGTTGTGTCACGCAAGGTAAGCTTTAATTGCTCGCCTCTACACTAGAAGAATGCCCTGAAAAACGACTAAAAATCTTACAATACTGGGCGGGATTCAATGTTTACACTGATATTGGGTTCCTTCTTGTCTGTAAAATTGTGCGTCAGAACTGTTTTGAGTTCACTGTTACTGAATGACCTGTTGATCTCATAGCAATGATCTCAACAGAAATTGTATGTACTTAGTTGCTTAAATGATATCGCAAGTACAAAATAAATACCATGGTTATCATATACAAAGATAATGAAAAACGTGGACGTTAAAAAAAATTATCAAGTCTGCATTATTTCTGTGACGCAAATGAACTTCGACAATATTATGTCTGAGATTTTACACCCATGCACATACATACAGTAACAGACACACACAACACACATATATACACATATACATACATATATATGTATGTATGTATGTATGTATGTATGTATGTATGTATGTATGTATGTATGTATGGAGTACAGTAGTGATGAACCATTATCATTTACTCACACAAACATCAGTTGCAGATTAATTAAAAAACTAGATAATGGATCACAGAAGAACCTATACAGTTTCATTAAACACTTACACTGAGCTGCAAAATGTTTCACAGTTTTACAGTTTAATATAAATTTTTCATTACGCATGGCTCCTTATGCACTTTGAACAACACGTAGGCATACATATTTGATGCAAAATACGGTCATGAACGCAAACACATGCAAACTATATTATATATCACGGTTTTTACCGTTCCTTTAACATAAACCTCTCTCGAGTTAATCAAACGGCAACACTAAAAATTCGATCTTTAATGTTGAAAGTCCATCTCTCTCTCAATCTCATCCTTACTTGTTTCAAAAGCCCAATATTCAGTTAGTTTCAATCTAAAACAAGTAAAAAATGCGCCGAAGTTTCTTCGGCGCAATCGAGTTTTTTGTACAGCGTAAATGCTGCATGTAACTCTCAGCTACGACCGGGCAGCGCTCAGCTGCTTCCCAGATGCGGTCAAGTGAAGGTGCGTAGCACGCCTACGGAAAACGCTGCCAGAAGCACGATCCAAGGCTAACTTTAACCTTAAATAAAATCAAAACTACTTAGGCTAGAGGGCTGCAATATGGTATGTTTGATGATTGGAAGGTGGATGATCAACATACTAATTTTCAGCCCTCTACCCTCAGTAGTTTTTAAGATCTGAAGGCGGACAGAAAAAGTGCGGACGGACAGACAAATAGACAGCTCAATAGTTTTCGTTTACAGAAAACTAAAAGTCCTTCGTCCACTCTCGTCCTGCAACCTCTTCCTTGATTCAAGGTTATATTACGACAGCCGAAATCTTCGCTTTCCTTCTATTTTCGTATTTTAGCCTCTTTTACCACTGTCACAAACTATTTATAAAATATTAAGTTCTATATTTCATTAACCCTTCTAATATTCTCACATAAATATAATGAACTACATTCTTATCTTCTTCATTTGCTTCATTATAATTAGATTTTCTTTTATATTTACTATCAAAGCCTGTATTTAGTAATATAGATATATATATGTTTATATATACATATATAACTATATATATATATTTTTATATATATAATATATATATAATTATATATACATGTATATATATATATATATATACATGTTGCAAACCGCTAGAATGATGTCCAGTTGATTTCTACTTAAGCATTTGTCTCGTGTGATACAGTAATAGTTACTGATAAATCAACCGAGGCAAATTATAAGCTTGGATCGCTTCGTAAGCATTAGTTCCACACCGGTATTTCATACAAATGCAGTATAAACATAAACACTAGAAAATGACCTCACCAAACCGGTTTATTCATCAGTGAACACTACCATCATGCTTGCGCCGTATATAATTATCTTAATATTAATGGCGTGTTCCTTACAACCAACATATATATCTAAACATTAAAAGAACTTTTGAGACAATAATAACCAATAATATGAAGTCAACCCTAATATCTTCAAGGCCCTTTTATTCATAATTCAATATGTCTTGCCGGAAATGGCACGACCTACTATACTAATGAACCTCAATCATATACATACAGCTAATTCTCCTGGAATGACGAAAGGAAAAAGATATAGAAATGAGTCTGGCGGAGAAAAGACGCGCGACCGGTTAAAAAAGGAAAAAAAAAAAAAAAGAAAAAAAAAAAAAAAAAAAAAAAAAAAAAAAAAAAAAAAGGCTCCCAACATGTAAATGCACTTTCTTCAGCATCTTACAGACGCCTCTAATCTTGAACAACGTTGCTCATTGGTAAATTAATTTTTCTCTTCAAGATAACATAGGTCAACTAACCCTCATTACAGTTCCATTTACTTCCACTGGACCCAAGAAATAATCGTAAAGAAAGACTCTTCCATAAAATTCATATGGACATGACTGATTTCCACAGCAAGTCTCCACGGAATACCATTCCAATGAGTGAGGTTTAAAACGATGAGAGGAAATTACAAATGAATTAAGTATATAAATAGATAAAAAGTACGTAAACGAAAAAGTGGATTGAGCTATAAAATAAATTTCCTCAATTATTATTATTATTATTAAAAAAGTATAAATCTACAAAAAACACCATCGTGACTGTATTGCGTAAAAGCCGACTAACTTCAAAACAAGCTTTCTATATTAGTTCTCTAACAAAACATAAAAAAAAAAACAATGACCACGCCAACTCAACTCTCATTAAACAAGAGTTCAGATGTCCTCTTTACCCTATCTAGCAGATGCCTTCCGCCGCAAAGCACGTGAATGATAAGCCCAAATATCCCCTTCCACAGCAAAGGGCACCACCCTCAAGCAAGCGTGCTTTATCTCCAGGCTATTATTTGACACTGAAATACTGCCTGCGGTCACATGTATAAACGCTCCCAGACTCAGGGGTGCGGTTTGTTGTGGGTACACAAGTATCTACTGGACTCATTAATCATTTCTTCATCCCTACAAAAATATTGTTATTTTGTTCCTTTGCTGGAATTAATAATGGACTCTTTACACGCAAACCGGATATGGGTGTTTATTATTATTATTATTATTATTATTATTATTATTATTATTATTACACGGGAGCTCATTTTATATATATATATATATATAATATATATATATATATATATATATATATATATATATATATATATATATATATATATCACACATTACCACAGGTGAAAAATGAGATTTGAGGTGTAGGTCTGACCGGTTTCGACTTTATTTCCAAGCCATTGACGATGGCTTGGAAATAAAGTCGAAACCTGTCAGGACCTACACCCCGGCTCTTATTTTTCACCTGTGGTAATGTGTGATAAATGAATCACGTACAAAAGTGATAATAATCATAAATAAAAATATATATATATATAATATATATATATATATATATATATATATATAAATATATATATATATATATAAATATATATATATATATATATATATATATATATATAAATATATGACATATATACAGTATATATATATATATATATATATATATATATATATATATATATATATATATATATATATATATATATATATATATATATATATATATATATATATATATATATATATATATATATAGAGAGAGAGAGAGAGAGAGAGAGAGTACTGCACTAGTAACAATGACAGCTACGTAACCGATGGGAGTATTTCAGTGACTCACTCAGAAATGTCAAACCCCCTGACGTGACGAAGTACACACGTCCTGCAGGGCAGACCGCCACTTACATACATTTAGCCCATGTCCTCGTTGGAGGTACTCGCGCTCATGGCCTGGTCAAGTTGTGTTTGTTTCCGTCTTGTCATTTCAAGGGCTCGCTGTCTGTCTGTCTGTCTGTCTCCCTTACAAAGCCCCGCCACACGCAGATCCCATAAAGTCAATATGAAAATCTTTTGCGAAGGGAAAAAATTATTTATCAGTAGTGATGTAGGATTATTATTATTATTATTATTATTATTATTATTATTATTATTCAGTGCACAATTTTATGGTACAAATCAATATGGCATATTAGTTTAGACTAATTCTCAAAGAAGTAACCAGGAAAGACAAGAATAGAGGAGAATATTAATTTTTTTTTTTTTTTTTACAAAATTAAGAGTAAATTAATGGAAACATTAAGAGAAAAAAGGAATACAATCCTATGAAAAATATCTCAACCTTTGATAGTTGGAGTGACTTTTAGGTGGTTAAAGTGGGTTCTCTTTTGTTTCCTCAATCTCTCCATTAGACATGAGCTGTACAAGAGCATTTACACCAACTGCCCAGTAGCCTCCTCATACAAAGTTTTCAGCGTGCGAAAAAAAATAAAAATCGTACATACATACGTAAGAGATGGAAAACTTCAAAAGCGAATCGCAAGCGACGACAATAACAACAAACCCAACCGAGACATTTTCTTAAACGCGTATCTGCCAATCAACAAATACTTTCCTAATAATAATCTCGCGGTCTCAGGACGGAAATAGAACCGGAGAAGCTTATTTGGAAGAAAGCCTTGAATGGTGGTAAAAACAACTGGAGGTCGGTCTCATTGTTTACTCCCCTGGTTTACTTCAAATTTCCTTCTCCTTCCCTCACTCCAGAATAATGATTATTATCGCCTCCCCCTCCCCCCATCTATTATTTGCTGTGTCCAACTCAACGAACTTGAAACGTTCTCTAAGCTGCAAAGACAGCTTATCCGGATCAATTAATTATCAGGTCAAGCCTCACTCAATCAATTAATTATTACGCCCGGTCAAAATTGACAATTATCGGAAACGAGGTCGCATTAAGCGACGGTTCACATTGTTATCCAGTGACGTGACCTCTGCTCGCTTGTGACGCTTTTGCTGGATAATGAAGGAAGGTACGATTGACACACACACACACGTATATATACTGTATATATATATATGTATAATAAATACATATATATATATATACATAGTGTCAATTGTATATATATATACACACACACATATATATATATATATAAACAGGTCATGTAGCTGGAAGCTTTATAGTAGCTTCCTGGATGTCCTTGATATATATATATATATATATATATATATATATATATATATATATATATATATATATATATATATATATATATATATATATATGTGTGTGTGTATGTGTGTGTTCGTGTGTGTCCGTAACGTAAAGGCTTTGAGACCATCACCAAAAATAGCTTGAAGAATATGAAGACAACAAAAGAAAAAACCTTATTCACGGATGTAATGAGATTCACTGATCACACATAACACATACACACGATCATTTTTCTCGACACGAAATCCGTAGGTAAACAAAACCACATCTGCCCCTCCAACACACAAGTTCCCTGTAGGAAATAACAAGTTAAAATTTCGGTCTGCCAAACAAACAGCGCAGGGGACAAAATGCATTCACAGAGCACTTCGCTTTCTCTTTAGTCAGAAATGACGACACACAGCAACGTAACTTCATCACCTCCAGCGAATAATCACGACCATTACGCGCAAAACAAGCCCACATGCTTGCAGGAGTCGAACAGAGGGGCTTTCCGTGTAAGGGCGGAAATCTCTTTCCGGGTTTGGATACGAGTTTCCCCCGTCGACGCTAATGCAAGCGTGAGTTAAGTATGTACTCGGAAGGAAGGGGGTTTTCTAAAACGACATCGTGCTGCCGGTGAAATTGTTTACTCGCGTTTCTGTTTTTGTCGTTGTACGGCGAAGTTATGGCTTTCCTTTTAAATTCAGCTAGGGAACTTCTCATGATCAAAACTGATATTATCGTTGAAAATTAACAAATGATGGGTTTCAGAAAGACTTCGAGAGTGAGGAAAACCCGTCCATTTTCCAAAAACCGCACGCATGCAACAATGATTTTCCGTAAAAGAATCAATAACAAAATTCGAACGGTTTCCTAAGAAATACATTCTGTAAGATAATACGAACAACAGCATAGATTAAAAGCTAAATTATAATCATACGACAATAATATCTGCAACTCATTTCCTAGAAGAAAATATTCGACGTAAGTCTTTTCTTTTCTAGCGGATTTTATTTTCTTTTTCCCTGCCTCGACCACTGAGCAAACATTCTCCTCACATTTAGCTGCCGACAAACTGTACTAGCCTCCATCTACCATTATGAATATGAAGCCCGCGGCCTTGCAAGTGGAAAATGGTCACGTGTATACGTATGTATACATTATACATATAAATATATAAGGGCGATATAAAATCTATATTTATCTTCCACCAGGTTCTACTCAAAGACAGACAGACAGACAGAAACAGGGTTGCTTTAATGAAACCTAGGAAAACACCGGGAGGAAACTTTGAGCCTCACATAATTTTATATGGAAGGGAAAGAGGAGGAGTAAAATTCCTTGCATTAAGCCTTTTGATCATGTTTTATACTGCCATTGACAGCGAAGGGAATGCAATTTCTGCAACGCTGCGGGAGAGAAAAATGAGGGAGGAAAAAAGGAGGGTCTTGATTTTATGGGGGTCGTAAACCTTCTTTCCTTTCTGGCCAACAACTTTGCAATAGTTTCTCTCTCTCTCTCTCTCTCTCTCTCTCTCTCTCTCTCTCTCTCTCTCTCTCTCTCTCTCTCTCTCTCTCCTTGAAAATATACAACTTTCTTTTTTCAAATAATACCGTAAGATCTTTTCTCTTTTTCTGATATTGTCTAAGGATAATTTTTAGTGCTCAGAGCAATTAGGAATTTTACGCTGTCCCCACATCTCAGTCTAGTGCTATTGTATCTATTTTCTTTAACAAAGAAATTCACGACTTTGATGTAACCAACCTATCTGTCTATCTATCTATCTATCTATCTATCTATATATATATATATATATATATATATATATATATATATATATATTATATATATATATTAGTTTTCTTTTTGCCTAGTAGTTCGTGTGTACTCTCGTACTTTTATTTAAACTCACCTACCATTACATATTTCCTATATTCTAAGTTTTCTTCTACTCTCCTATTTTCTGAGTGCTAATTTTTCTAATCTACATATATGTTATATTTTTATCATTTTTTCCACTAAGCTTATATATGATGTTTCGAAAACTCGTGCTTTCAAAAATTTAGCTGGTTACACAGTTATAAATCACGGTCATTATTTATTACATGAATATACCCGTATAACGTTTATATAACTATGTTCTCTTAACTTCTCCCTTACTGTTTACTAATCAGTTTTACAGAACTGTCCAAAGGTTCCGAAGGTCCCTATATTCAATGGCTTCAAGTCTTAAAATTCCATGAATGCCGGTCATAAACCTCTTGCAGCGTTCCTCTTCCTCAGAATTTCCACTTCCTTGTCAGATCCGTTAAAGATTTTCGAAACTTATGTCTCGGTTACAAATGAAACTTGCTTTTTCCTCCTCTTTACTCAGTCCTTTATCTCCTTTACCCTCTGAATCTTCTAATATCAGTTCCACATTTCCTTTACAGGTCGCCCATCGCCTCTCTCCCTCATCAGATACATAAGCCATCTCAATCTTAACTCTTAGGCTTTTGAATGCTTTCCTCATTGGACGGGTTGGTATCGTACTCGGCTAGCACTTTGCTGGGCCCGCGTTCGACTCTCCGGCCGGACAATGAAGAATTAGAGGAATTTATTTCTGGTGATAGAAATTCATTTCTCGGTATAATGTGGTTCGGATTCCTCAATAAACGGTAGGTCCCGTTGCTCGGTAACCAATTGGTTCTTAGCCACGTAAAATAAGTCTAATCCTTCGGGCCAGCCCTAGGAGAGCTCAGTGGTCTGGTTAAACTAAGTCATAGACTTCTGCTGAGCTCCTGATGTGTTCCTTCCTTTTCCTATGTCTTCTCGCCACTACATTCATCCACCTGAACACCTTCATTTCCGCCACATGTAACTCAACTGTTTTCCTTAGTAGTAAGCGCCGTTTCTAGCCAAAACAACACAGCAGGTCTTACCACTGCCTAATGTATCTTGCTCTTCAGCCTTACATATCCTGTCACAGAGCACGCCTGATATTCCCTCAGATTATTCTATCTGGCTTGAATTCGTTGGTTTACCTCTTTATTCGTATCATCCACAGCATATATTATCGAGCCCATATACTTGTAACATTCTAATTACCTCTCACAACTTAATCGTGGCCCGCTGATCATCATCCATTCCACTTTTCATATATACAATCTTTGTTCCACTTATCTTCAGCCCTCTAAACTCTAACGTAAATCTCCCCACATCTATCTCTCTCTAGCTTTCTTGTTTCTGCAATTAATACGATGCATCACACGTGGGGAGGTTCCTCCCTTGTATTTTCAATCATTACACCCAGCACGATACTGAACAAGAAGGGACCCAGTGCTGATCCCTGGTGCAGCCCAGCTTTGGTGTGGAAGCTGCCAGTCAACCCTACCTGTACTTCTCAAGCTGGTGTTACATGAATAGCCTATACATTTCATTAATTACTCTCACATATGATTCTGGTACCTCCCGCTCCCTCAAACCTCTCTGCACTTTTGACCTAGCTATGGTTTTTCGGATCTTTCCTAGATAGTGACCCTCAAGGGTTTTAACCCGGTATATATCCACCTTTGAGGCGTGCTTAGTACAAGCCCGCTAGGGATGACCGTAAAAACATACATAAAAGACTGTAAATACCATGAAGATAATGACCCAGAAGAAATAATAGTCCTAGATAACGACCACTGAAATTTTCTGGGGGTTACTATCTAGGAAAGACCCGTTTTTTCTAGGTCAATGAAGACCATATAAAGAGACCTCTGCCTTCTTCTGTCATTCTTCATTACCTGGGGTAAGGAGAATATTTCACCAATTGTACAGCGCCCCTTCATAAAGCCTGGCTACTTTCTTCCAATCTTAACCTGTTGTCTAAGTCTTCAATCTATAATTCTTTTAAATATTTTCAGGGTATGAGCCATTATTTTAATTCCTCTATCATTCTCGCAACGTGCGCGCGTCTCCTTTAAAAACCGATGTCAGTATGTCTTCTCTCTATTTTCCTCGTACACTGTCCTTTTCTACCATTTTCTTCAATACTTGCCACAGCACTGTATATCTATTGCCTCCTCACCCAGTGTCTTCCATACCTCAACAGGTGTGCCGTCTGGGCCGGCATTTTTACCACGTTTAATCTTTCTCAGAGCCTTCTTACTTATGATCATGAAGAGTAATAAGTCGTACTTCATGAAAACAAAGCTAATATTGCTCTACTCATTACTGAAAATGTCAGACAGTGTACCTTTCTTCACAGAGGCGTCAGGACGGCAGCCAAATGCCTTTGAATAATTAAAATCTGAGGGAAAAATATAAGTAAACGAACTATAAAGGTCCAAAAGTCAGAAAAAGCTCACTACCTTATCTGACTTGCAGAAGAAATAAAATGGCGGCTCCAGCAACATAAACGGCCCTATTGTGCACAGGCTTGGCCATCAGAAACTCCTCGTCACCAATTTAATCTATAGCTGCGTGGACTGGGTAGGTGATGGGCCGGGAGCTATCCATGGACCTAGCAAACGCGATCCAAGTACTGCACCATTCAGCCATAACGCACACTGCAGCTGATTACAAGTTGTTAAGGTGGGCGGTGGGGTTGCAACATCCCTACGCAAACCACGGATATAGCAGCAATCATGATCCGAGAGCCGCACCAATCATTATATATGCATAAATAGCGAATACTTTATAAATATTTAAGCACATACAAAAATATACCTACACCTGCAACGCAACTGTATTCTAAACATTACACAACCGGACAAAAAAAAAAAAAAAACTACATAAAACCCGGACAGCTTATCCAACTGGACGTACCACTCTAACAGGAAAAAAATCAACAAATTCTATAAAGGCAGTCAATCACATTAGGCCGAAACGAGTCCTCCATTATATAACTCCTAAATGCGTTAAATTAGGCAGCGGGGGTGGGGGTGAGGGGGTTGAAGAGCTAAAGGGGAGATGTGCGCCTACCTGGGCCGTTTTAGCGTAATGGGGCACACTGCAACCATGCAAGGGAAATCATGACATAATTAGTATAACAATGAAGGCTAAATCATTTTATAATTACGTCACTTAAAAGTTTATCTCAGTGAACAACGAGTTGCCAAATATCATTACAAAAATATATAAAACAAAGGCCACCTGTGCTGATTTCCGCCAAATCGAGTTGCATTTTTCCTCCGCGCTTCGTTATACACATTTAATCTGAAAAAACCTAAAAAAAACTTTGGGTCCGCTTTCGCGGCAAGTGAACTCCATTTCCCGTGTACCCTCACTTCTCCATTCATGCAGATCTGGATGAACTTCATTATTGTGAAGCCTGTGTATCGAGCAAATCAATCAGACGCCATGATTAGTGTGTTATACACTCTCGCCAATCCAACTTGGAAAACAACCATCTATGTTTTGCTAATGAAGAATTAGAGGAATTTATTTCTGGTGATAGAAAACATTTCTCGCTATAATGTGGTTCGGATTCCATAATAAGCTGTAGGTTCCGTTGCTAGGTAACCAATTGGTTCTTAGCCACGTAAAATAATAAGTCTAATCCTTCGGGCCAGCCCTAGGAGAGCTGTTAATCAGCTCAGTGGTCTGGTTAAACCAAGGTATACTTATTTATTATTTGCAACATGTACTACTGATCGTGACGCAACACATTCAGGGACGCAAGGTTCATCAATTCATATGAAAATGCGGAATATTACAATTCACACAGTTATATTAGAATTGACAAACACCTGTCAAATCCGGATGATCCGGCCATGCGTCGAGTAAAGAAGAATATAAGCCACAATAAAATAAATTCCCACGCAATGTCAAAAAGTATATTCTTCCACGCCACAACGCTGGAATAATAATTGCCAGTATTTCCTAAACATAGATTTTAGCCATAGATGCCAAGCACTGGCGCAACTATGGCAATTCAGCGCTTGAAAAAAAAAATTAATTTAGCTAAAATTCATTAAAACTATAAAGATAAAAAATGTATAAAAATATGTAGTCTTTAATACAAGTTAAATAAATCTGTAAAATCTGATAAAAGTTATAGATATATATATACATATATATATAAGTATATATATATATATACTGTATATACATACACACAAACATATATATATACACATACATACATGCATACTTGTGTGGAGGCAGTGTGTGTGTGTGTGTGTGTGTGTGAGTTAGTGTGTGTGTGTGTGTGTGTGTGTACACATAAGTCTACGCTACTCACGACTGAAAATCATCAACACTCTTTTTAAGAAGAGTTAACACTGGTAAGTTGACTGTTTGGACTGGTGAAACACAATGACAAAAAATAATACATATACACATATATATTATGTATACTGTACATATACATATACAGATAGAGAGAGAGAGAGAGAGAGAGAGGTCTCCTTCAACATCATTTCCATTAAACGCCTCAACGAATAACAAACAATAATTCTCCTTTCATTTCAAACTTGCACAAGGGGAGGTTCATAGTCCGTAACCTCAAACTCACCTCGCAGACAACGACGAGGTCGCCAAGTTCAAACATCGTAATGATTCGAAGCAAAACTGATACTAAAAGACCTTGCCATTACTCTATATTGAATAAAAAAAATAAATAAAGGAAGAAGTCAAATAAAAAGGAGCCTGTCATTTAGCGAGTGAAAACGCAGCCGAGCGAAAACGATCCGGCAAACAAACATGCAGGCAAGCAAATATCAAGCAACGCTTGTGACGTTCTAGAGCCAAACGTTAGGAAAATGACTAACCTGAGAACAAAGTTAATTATCTGACTCTAGATACCCGAAGGAGTCACCCTTAACCCAAATAAAAAGCTATCGAGATCGAGATGGATCATTACTTAGAAAGTTCTTCCGACGGGCGACCTCGCAATCAATCTCCTCCTACTGCCGCTGCCGATAGCGGCGACGCTGTCAGGCGTGGATGGGCAATCTTGGCGTCTTGAACCGCTTACTGAGGACCTTCGGAAATTACACCCGGAAAGATAACCTTAATTCAGACGCTGTACGCCTTTATTTCTCTCTCGCTCTCTCCGATTGCACAATGCAGCGCGAGTAAATAAAAGGAACGCTGTAGATATTTGCAAACACAAAATTCAACCGATTGGTCCGAGATGACAAATATCTCATATAAAGAATGTGTGTGTGTGTGTGAGAGAGAGAGAGAGAGAGAGAGAGAGAGAGAGAGAGAGAGAGAGAGAGAGAGAGAGAGAGAGACCCATCATAACAAAGTCGCGTTAAGTATTTCAGTATCTGTTACTGTACCCTTGTATGCATGAGAGAGAGAGAGAGAGAGAGAGAGAGAGAGAGAGAGAGAGAGAGAGAGAGAGATAATGACCAAAACATCGCGATACAACCCATTTCTCTCTGCAAGAGAGAATTATCAAGCCCATAAACCCAGCACACAAAAAAATTGAAATGTATAAAATTGTTTAAAACACGCGCAGGAAACCTACACATGATGGATACCCATTGTCTATGCATATATATTCATCGGTGGTTTTCTCGGGGTCACTGCAGGGGTCAAAAGCCTCCGGGAAAAGCAATTGGGGTCTCAGGGGGTCACAACAGCTGCCTCGGTCCACGCCTTCTCCATGACCCGCTGAATACCACAAACGTCTCGGGAGGAACGGAAGGAATGCCATTGCTCACTGAACATGACACGCTCTAATGTCGTTCAAAAACAAAAACAAGGTTAGTTGTGTGTTCTCATAAAATTATTTGCTGAATCAACCACAAACATTCGTGTGTATTGACAATTGGTCAGTAAAAATAAAATCATCAATCGAATTATAACAATGGTATTTGTAATGCTTTTGAGCTGCAGACACAATAGCGACCGTAACCGGAGTGTTATAGTTCAGAAATATTTGCAATAATAAAAAGAAAATAGAATTTACAAATATAAATATACACACATATATGTGTATCTATATGTATGCATGTATGTATGTATATCTTCTTCTTTTCTTTTAACGTGCTTTTATTCATATATATATATATATATATATATATATATATATATATAATATATATATATATAATATATAGATAGATAGATAGATAGATAGATAGATAGATGGAAAGACTGATAGACAGAGAGAAAGACAGATGGATAGATGAGAGCCTCTAAATCCTTCCATTATCACAATTTTAGTGTGTTGCTGAACCGGGATATAAGTTAGGTTATATTTTCTTTGCAACGACATCCGTTCAACCATCGCGATCCCATTGCCTTATCAGCTTCGAAACTCATTCCTCGATAACGCTGCAACTGTTGAAGTTCGAAGATCTGAGAAAAATAAGAACAGCTTAATAAAAGCACTAACAGCAGATCTTCCCAAAGAGTGTGGGGTTAGAGATGAGGAAGGAAGAAACAAAATAAGAATGAAAAACAGATCGCAACAAAAATACAAAATCATCATCGATCGCCCTAACCATGTAATCCTCTCACGAAAACAATCAAGCGATCACCTTGCAACTGACAGAGAGAGAGAGAGAGAGAGAGAGAGAGAGAGAGAGAGAGAGAGAGAGAGAGAGAGAGAGAGAAAGTTACCTATCCCTCTGGGTAAACCTACCTCCAGAGAATGAGTTCGGTGCTGATGAATTCGGTACAAAATTGCGTGTGTTTAGGTATCAAAGGAAGTATTTCAACAGACCTGGGCTAAGTATCAACAACCTTAATTAACTTTTAGAGTACTGGGGTTGTGTGTGTGTGTGGGGGGGGGGGGCCTCTCGTGCGGGAAAAAAAAAAAAAAGCGAATCAACAAGATACTGTAATTCGGGCCTCAATTCACTCCGTCTACACACGCTGAACACAAAAGACGTAAACCGATGTTTCATTTTTCTCTTCTTTATTTTTTTTTTACATGCACAAAACCTGACAGGTCGAATAACTTGATTTCCAATCCACCTTTGAAAACATGGAAGGCTACGGTAATCGTGAAATTAGCAAGAAGTCGATTCCTAAAACATTTTAGTTAAACAATTTTTTTTATTTCAACCGAAGGACACGAGGTGTCTATGTGTTGTTTCAGTAATGTGGGTGACCTTAATAATGAAGTTAGATACCTCTACGAATGCAAGAATTACTCAACAAATGTAGTGAATTTTAAGACAAGTAATTTTAAAATACACTTAAATATGATGAAAAGGACACTAGGCTCGGAAATATTTACCGGAATACACAGGAGGAAATAATAATTCTATATGAACTTTGTAAAACCCCGCTTTGGATGTTTAAACCCAGTGAAATTAAAGGTAATAAATTAGTAAAACTCAATTAAATGCAAGACGTGATAGCATAAAAATCCCTAACCAACGCAACGATTCAGAATTATAAATAACGAATGATAATAAAAATATTTACACCATGGAAAACAGAGCAATTAAAAGAACACGCTAATAACGAAACTCAGGTTTAATAATTAAAATAAAACAAAATTACAGTATATACTTAAGTTTAACGAAAATACGACAGAATAAAGAATAATACCAACCCAATTAAAACACTGTAATACCAGTACAAGCCGGCATAGAAAAGTTAATGGAAATTGTGGTGTAGGTAAAAGAAGCCTTATGAATTTTATAAAATCTAAGAATAAATCACTTTTAAAGTTCAAAAGTAAAAATACACAAATATAAAGAAATAAACAAAATAATATATTTAAACTGTACATCACCAAGATATATACAAAGAATTCCTGCTTACTTTTGAATTAATAATAATAATAATAATAATAATAATAATAATAATAATAATAATAATAATAATAATAATAACAGTTGTGATAAAAGTACCGACAGTAAAATAATAAAAAATGAAAATGAGATACAAAATATGAAAACAACGCAGAATCAGAGATTCAATTAGCCTCAGTTTTCATTACATTTGAAAGTGAATAATTCTCATGGACGTCGAGCAATAAGAAATTGCGGTTTAGTAAGCATGTATGACCAAAAGCATCCTTTTAATTAAAGGAGAGGCAAATACACGAAAATATTCTTAATCATATCATCTTCATCTTGTGGTAATAAGATGCAATTTTGACGGTATACCATAACTACGTCTCCTACGGTGTACAAATTTGAACCGCAGTTTACGCTTTTTCTTTTCATATTACCAATTTTCCCGTCTTCCAAAACAAAACTTAAATGGAACTAATTTTATTCTTAAACAGATCCATTAAATTTTCATTTTTCCCTTTATTTCTTATAATGCAACGAGACTCAAAGTGAATAAAATTCTAATTTAAGTGATTTTTGAAATTAAGAAAATTTTGTTTCTTGTTTTCCAGGAAGAAGCTTCATCCATTTCTGCAACCGCACGCACGGTGAAGCTGCAACCCGGCCATCTACGCAACCTGGAAAAGACAGCTGCTCGAGGGAAATAATATCTTTTGAGATCATGACCTCTTATGGCGTTAGGACCACCATGGGCGGGTTCTGAAAAGTCCTTGAAGTCCTGGGAGAGAAGGAGGTGGGGAAGGGAGTTCCCCACCGTGAGAGGGGTGGAACTCCCCTTAAGGAGAATGGTAGGCACTAGGAGAGGAGGGGGGGGGAGGGGAAGGGAGTTCCCTATAGAGAGACTTGGAACTTTTCCTTAAGGAGAATGGTGAAAAATGTTTTTAAAAATGATAGTGACTCCTTTATGCCGTTACATAACAATCAAAAGTCTCAAGGTTTTTTATCAGTGAAGTCCTAGATCTATGTATATCACAAGAAACATCACTCTCGGACTAACGATAAGAAATTATATAATAATTAGCATGTAATTATTATAACCGCATATTGAATATATATACATACAAACATACAATATGTATATATATATAATATATACAGTATACACACACACACACACACACACACACACACACACATATATATATATATATATATATATATATATATATATATATATATATATATATATATATATATTCAATATGCAGTGATAATAATCACATGCTAATTATTACTTAATTCCTTATAGTTAGCACGAAAGTTATGTTTCTTGTGGTATACACAGATCTAGGACACACACACACACACACATATGCACATATATATATATATATATATATATATATATATATATATATATATATATATATATATATATATATATACATATGGCATATACCTATTCCTATTACTGGGATTTAACTTAAACGGATAGCTTTCTTCCATTACTCTGTTCCTAAACAGAACGAACATAATCATAAGTACCGAGAAAAATAGGTTTCCTCAGTCCATTTACCTACGATATGTCAATAGTACCTGTGATGATTTTGAATTTTAAATTACTTCTGTTCTCATGACAAATAAATGAAAAAGGTGACAGAAGAAAAGAGCAGGGATCTAAGAATTGTAGCCTTACACGGAAGGCAGATAATAGACAAATGTTGCCTTTTCAAGCCATCTGCTCTAAATGGACTCGAATAATGGTAAAAAGAAAGTCGAAATTACACAAACGCCATACCGTAATGGAATAAAAAATAAACTTAGATTTCAGAAAACATGATAATAAACGTTGGCGTAGAGCTAATATTAGCAAGGTCTGTGTTGAAACCGATTGTCAGTATTAGCCGTGCATCGGAAAATCGGATTGCAAAGGCTTTCGCTTCTGCTAAACTGATAAAGATTCAGATATGCACTGCAAGTCGATAGTGTGTGTTTATGAAAATTAAAGGTAAAAATAAACACAAACATACACATTTCTCCACTGTAGATTATACAATACGTAAATATTTCTATCTAAAATATATAAATTTTGCAATGATTTGCGTCGTTTTTCTCATGAGCCACCCTTATTAGAGGAAACAGCTTACTGGAGATATTTTCACAGGTTCGATCCCGGCCAAGCCCAAACAGTCAAACTAGCTGTAAATGGGTAAAGGCATTAGCTGAAAGTATGAAAAGTTACGTGGCACGTAAGCTCATCCTTAAAGACCTGTTGAGAACCGGAAGGCATAATCCCCCTCAGAGGTACGCATGCACACACACACACACACACACACACACACATATATATATATATATATATATATATATATATATATATATATATATATATATATATATATATATATATATAGTATATATAATTTCACACTTAACCACAAAAATCCTGACTGGGCTCGACTCCAAGACTAAGTCATTTTCATAAGACTGATACACAGTGATAAAAATTTACAATATATATATATGCTAGCAAAGCAGTACAAATGAACATACAGACTATTGAAAACCAAATATATAACGCCTGACGGGTGGAAGAGGGTGGAAACTAGTCAGGAAAAGCGTTTAATTTTCCTGTGGTTAAGTGTGACATATAAATCACGTGTTAGTGTGACATATATATAAATATATATATAACAAACACACACACATATATATATATATATATATATATATATATATATATATATATATATATATATATATATATATATATATATATATATAATGTTAAAGTGAGAATGTTTGAAAACATTTCTACTGGGGATGCAAGCATGATAATTAAAATGCTGAAGAATTTAAGGCGACAAGAACTGAAGTTCTTACAAGTGAGACGGGCTGACAGGGAGGTTATGGCAAATTATGAACATGAGAAATATAAAAAAAAAAGACTAAGTTAATATATTGGCTTCTTTGCATATCATCATCATCACCTCCAACGATGAGAGATACATAACGCCTCTATGAAATTGTGCTACGCAAGTCTTTTCTGTGCTTTATCTTCCACAAGTTTCCATTCATTTCCAGCATCCCAGCTGACATTACCATGTGCTAATCTCCTAGGAATTATTCAAAGGACATGTCTAAACCATCTCCATCTCCTCTTCACTATTATTTCATCTAGAAATGAAACTTCCATAATTTCCTTGTGGTATTTATAACTCTATACTGCCATCTGACTCCCAATATTCTACTTGAATCTTTCTTCTCTCATTGACAAAATCTTTTGGACATAGTTTATTGTCATGATTCATGTCCTTGTAGCAATACAGATCGTACTAAACTCATGTATAATCTTAAATCTTGTTTAAATGATTTCCAAATCTTCTTCAGCCTGCCCATTCTTTGATCTACCTTTTTAAAGTCATTCACTGAATTCTAGCACAAGAGAACCTGTACTGGATATCACTGTTCCTAAATATTTAAGAGATTCGCCCTCCTTAATCCTTTCCCCCCATTTAACGTTATTTCATCCCCTTGTACATATTCTGTCCTCATTACTTCTGTTTTCTTTAGATTTTTTCTTTTTTTAGTTCCATCTCTCTAGATACATAATGCATTTAATAGGCAAGCTTTGTAAATTTTGTGATGTTCTACATTTTTGTGTATTCTTTATCTGTCAAGTTTCTACCATAAATCTACTCCGATCACTTTTTTCGTTACAAAATTGATGAAAAGTGCAAACAGCCGAGGCAAAATAACATTCCCTTGTACCACCCCACCATTTGCTGCAAATTAACTCGACAAGACCATCAACATTAGGTATGCATCTGCTTCGTTCATGGATACTTTAAGTTAGCTTCATATATTTAATAGGAATGCCATATTGACGCAAGACCTTCCATAATAGTGGTCTGTGGACGCTGAATATTGCTTTCACTTAATCAACAAAAGCAGTCTGAAAGGAATTTTTAAATTCCATACGTCGCTCCACAACACTGTATGTCGTGACATCAATATCTGAAAAGAGAAACTCCTCCCTTTTCCAACACCGTCTTGTTTATCCTTAAGTATTTCGCAAAATCTTCTTCCAGCCCTTTGAAAACAAGCATGCCGACTATTTTTGCAGTCTCTCCCAAGCCTTCCTTGCTCATTACATATTACCTACTTTTGCATTTATATTAACACCAACAATTTTCATCTCTCTTTCTGGTATTTCATCTATAATTTTCTTCACTTCATTATAAAATTCCTTGTCTATTTCTTCAGAGGGTTCATGCTGTTAGCTCTTATCATAGATCTTTTAATGAAAAAAAAAGTAGTCAGAAAAGGAAGTAATGATTTAGATTGGAGAAGCCGGACGGACTTATCATATGCAGATGGTACTGTTTAATCAACAAAGCACCACAAGATCTACAAACCTCATACAATACTGATATTGCATTTCTTTTAATCTTGCCAGCGGTAATCTACTGCTCACTGCTCTCCAGTTAGCCTGTGCCTTTTCTGCATTTGGTGTCAAGATCATGCCTACCCTTCTGTACCAGTTCCATTTGCCCTCTTGAATGAATATACACATTAGCCCCACCCAACATCTCTTTTTCTAGTTATTGGCAACGTGACTCACAGACGCCTACGACGTCCAGTCCATATCTCTTGAATTAATATCCTGCCTGTTCTATCTTTCCGATTAGATTCAAGGTTCTTATGTACTGTACCAACGGCCTATTTTCAATTTGTCCTTAGTACATAAAAACCTGGAGATTCTTAGCTCCCTCAAATGTGTAGGACTGTGGTGCGTTTCTACATTGTGCTATGTTAATGTGGCACATTCATGGAAGTTTTATTGACTAAATACACTAAAGGATAAAAAGTTCCTTGTAGTACGCAGATCTGGCTAAGGCCGATGACCCCTGCCAACTGGCTGTTAAACCAAGGTCGCCCACAAGGCATCCAGAGTTGTAGTCGAGGACACAGAGCGCTTATCACCTCAGCTCTATCCAACATCACACTGCCAATGATTTTTGGTGTTCTTCGTGAGCAAGGCCACAATTTTTATTATGGATCTAGCATTTAACTAAAGACGTGCTTGCACTCTGGACTTGGTGCCATCATCCAGGCACTACCGGCTAGGCCTGTTGCTAAGGGACATGAATGCAACACCCTTAAGGGACGTAAAGTTAAGTATACCTTAGTTTAACCAGACCACTGAGCTCATTAACAGCTCTCCTAGGGCTGGCCCGAAGGATTACTTATTTTACGTGGCTAAGAACCAACTGGTTACTTAGCAACGGGACGTACATAACCCACTTAGCCAGAAGGGAATAGAGATTACAGTAACAATAAAAGCCATAACACAATCTCTCTTCATGTGGAAGTCATCGGGTCACTAATCCCCATTACAACCAGTTCAAAACTTATAGTCCAATGGTCATCTAAATGGATTACAATTACTTGTGCATCTAAACAGTTTAAAACTACTTGTGAATATACAGTTTAATACTAATTAATCGCCATTAAGAACAGCGCAAAATTTTTAATACACGGCTCGTCAATGCATTTTTGAACTGCTGAGAATTCATGGCACGTTCATTAAATCCATCAGACCAAAATGAGGATTTATGCTGTAATGTCTTTCATGAACAAATTTAAAATCCATATTTACAAAATATTCGATAAAGGGTAGGCTACTTTTGTCTTCTCAAGAACGTCACTCAAAACACAAGCTTGCAGTTACAGAAATAAAATGCGAAGGCTTTATTCAACGCTGTAAGTAAAGAAAAAAAAAACATGGAATACCGTTTAAAAGCAAAGCGCAAAGTAACCATTTGGAATAAGAAATAAACGACAAAAAAGAAGAATAGGAACTAAGACACACAGAGAGAAACAGAGACT
The DNA here is from genome assembly GCF_040412425.1 of Macrobrachium rosenbergii. NCBI lineage: Eukaryota > Metazoa > Arthropoda > Malacostraca > Decapoda > Palaemonidae > Macrobrachium > Macrobrachium rosenbergii. The sequence continues at coordinate 21,759,804 of NC_089771.1, read as the reverse complement.
GAAATCCTGAAATCGAACTGAACAATGAATGGGACAAAAAAAACGGAAAAAAAGAACGAGAGACAAAAGGAAAGAATAAAAAGGGGACGAGAGAAAGCAAATAGAACAGAAGGGGGGAAAAGAAAAGGAAAGAAAAGACAGAAAAATCAAAGGCCCAGTCAGTGAATACCCCTATTGTAAGCTGGAAGCATTGGGGTGCAAAGATAAAAAGCGAAAGGAAATTAAAGCCAACGAAAAAATAGGTTAAAAAAAATAAGACATAAAAGAGCTGAGAAATGGGAATCTCAAAATTATGTCTACATATAGAGATATTAACACATTCTGATATGTGTCTTTCTACCTACATATACATACATACATGTATATATATATATATATATATACATATATATATATATATATATATATATATATATATATATATTATATATATATATATGTTTACGTCACCCAAGGTCAGATATATATGTAATATATATAATGTATATATACATACATATATATATGTTTACGTCACCCACGGTCGATCCCACAGGAAAGAACTGTCTTTGGGCCTGTTTCCCGAAAAACCCGCTAGGCTCCTGTTGACCTAATTGGTGAATTACATACCTGGTGGGCGGCAAGTTATCACCCTCTGGAACCACTACAAACAAAGGTTTAAGGAGAGAGATATATATATATATAGATATAATAGCAGAAGAGATAGATATAGAGGTATATATATACATATATATATATATATATATATATATATATATATATATATATATATATATATATATATATATATATAGAGAGAGAGAGAGAGAGAGAGAGAGAGAGAGAGAGAGAGAGAGAGAGCAAATACAGTAGCCATGTGAGACGAACCCTTGACTTCAAGATTACTAAAAGTTTGAATATGTCCTTCAATAAAAAACTTTTGAATATAATAATTTTGGGAAATAAAACGAAGCGTCAATGTTGCCGCTTCCGGTTCGGAATGGAGTTATCTGTTGCTGTTGTATTCAAGCCTATAAATATATAATGACTACTTAAAAGCACAAAGACACACACACACACACACACACACACATATATATATATATATATATATATATATATATATATATATATATATATATATATATATATATATATATTTCACTAATAAGACGTTTCGTTGGAGAAGTGGCTCCAAAAATAAAAAGATATAACTACATTCATTTCCTTCTAAAACTATTGAGACAATGATCCCAGTTTGTTGAAAATCAATATACAACGCTTATTAGCTCATTGTACATATTTACAATTCCTGTGCCACTCACCTTTTTGTATGTGTGTGTGTAAATAAATAAATAAATAAATAATAATATTATGTACACACACACATTACACACATATACACACACACACACATATATATATATATATATATATATATATATATATATATATATATATATAATGATGATTGTCATTGCATCTTGTTCATTCCTTTTATTGAGTATTTTCCACAACTCGAAATCCGGAGGGAAACAATAAATTAGGCAATAGTCCAGATGGGGGTTCGAATCCTGCTGCCGGACATCAGAGTTACTTCATATTTCTTGCATTTGGATTTAAGGCTTTGTGGTGACAAGCGTATCCAAAAAGTGTGAGGAGATCGAGGAGTCAAAAAGGCGTTGTGGCTTTTAGTTACATTCGTATCTGGTAGAAAGTGACCAGTAGATTCTATGTACACATCCATACACACACATACACATATATAATATTTTGCTGACTCTAGAGAATAATAGATTCTCTAGTTATATATATATATATATATATATATATATATATATATATATATATATATATATATATATATATAATATTCTCTAGAGTTAATCATTTACTTTATGAAAATATTATTTTAAATGGGATGAAGGCTGAGATGAGATAAGTCTTCCTTCCCAAAGAGCGAGGCTATAGGAATCAGAAGAATTGGAACCGAAAAGAGAGTCCAAAGCTGTGGTTGGCGGAAAGTAACATCAAAAGACAGGGCAATCTCTGGAAAATGATCAACCTCTATTAGTCTTTAAGTCGCATCACAAGGCTTCAGAGGATCACTTGAAGGCTTTCTGTTTGGCAAGATCGTCTTCTCACAAGAAGCTGAAGTTGCAAGCTGGATTATTTGGGAGAGGAGAAGAGTCCTAAAACAAGCAGGACCAAATCGGCAGACCCCATAAAGTGGTGCAAAAAAAAAAAAACTGCATACTCTCCTTTCGGTCTGTTCGTTTTCAGAATTCATCGCTACCAGTCAAGTCAAAGGGTCTCTTTTTCTACGGGAGGTTAAATGAACCAAAACAGCGATCTGGCAACACTCTAAAATGGAGAAAACATAATTAACAACAACCCATACGGAGAAAACATTCAATTCCCGAATGAGAGAGTTGTACTGGTATCCACAAAACTGAAACTATTTCAGATAAATAAAAAAAAAGCGAGGCGTCACATTCTCTGAATTCCACATAAATCAGTCAGTCCACCATCTGCTGCTGATAATTTCAGACTTAATTATTACAGCTCAAATTATTACAGCATGACACTGCGAAATTCTGAGAGTATTTCCGAAGTAAGAGAGAGAGAGACATAGGCGCGGCGTAATATGATGCAAAATAGAACGAAACACGAAAACACAGAGGCCAGGCCGGCTGTAAAACAAGATATATCTTCCTGCCGCTGCATTTTTGAAAGGACGGGGACGCGGGGGAGGGGCAGCGTTTTTCTCTTTTGCGAAGGGGTTCAGGGAGGAGGGATAACAAAAATCCGCCGACCGTGAACAATGCCAACTGAGAAAATCTCAAAACTGGTAAATAAAACTGAAATTCAAATTTGACAAATGTTCTAGCACCAAGGAAGCTTAGACTTTCGCGTAGCTGACTTAAAAAGTAGTGAGTTATTATAGGACCCGTTTTAACTGCGTAATAATATGAATTATAATGAAATGTTAAGTCACCAACATCATACTAAACTCTAAAATGTTTGAAAACTACGAGAGAGAGAGAGAGAGAGAGAGAGAGAGAGAGAGAGAGAGAGAGAGTTTATCTTTTTAAATTGGCGCCTAAACATATACATTTACCATCAGATATCTGATGGGATAACTAATTTGTCTTTGCTTTGCCCTACTCATCATGAAGAAAGAAAATAAGGGACCTTAACCCGTAAGAAGCGATGCATTTTTTAATGAAATCACGGAAAACGGTCAATAAAAATAAATGCAAAGATAGAAAGAAAGAAAGTAAAAAAGTCAGCCAACCAATCAACCCGAGGTAGCAGTTAATTGGTCTCCAGAGCAAGTGAGAATTGGTGGACTGTTGGGATTGTGGCTACCCTTTTGAAATTTAAGTTGTTCGGTTTCTTTTACAATTACTGACAGACAGACCAAAATCTCCGTAATTCATAAGTAAACAGAAACATTTGGCCCAAATTCTCATACGAAAACGATCGGCCATGAATAAAGCATCCTGCCTGATTACAAAATCATGCACAAAAAACAGAGCAGCAAATGTTCACCTCTATTTCCCTTCAGAACTGTCTGTTTTCCAAAAAAAAAAAAAAAAAGCGCCGAAGTTCTTCGCGCAATAGAGCTTTGTACAGCGTATAATGCTGTAAGAAACTCTCAGCCACGGCCTATGAAACTCTCAGCCGCGACCCATGAAACTTTCAGCCAAGGGCCTGTGGTGGACTGTGTTGTTGGCACTCATAGCGGTACCAGACGCACAATCATGACTAACTTTAATCTTGAATAAAATAAAACCTACTGAGGTTTAGAGGGATGCAATTTGGTGCGTTTGATGGTTGGAGGGTGGATGATCAACACAGTATGATCAATTTGTAGCCCACTCGCCTCAGTAGTTTTTAAGATCTGAGGGCGAACAGAAAAAGTGCGGACGGACAGACAAATAGCCATCTTAACAGTTTTCTTTTACATAAAACTAATAAGAGAATTTATCGTTAATGGTCACAGGCTATTTTTGCATGCATGTACTATATAAGATTCCAGTCCATTCCAAGAGTGATATGCCTGAGGCTAATCGAACTATGAAGAATACACCATCACTTCGGATCTGCCTGAATTGCATACAATGTCAGTATCTTTGTGCACCATTTTAAATTTTGAAATCTGAACATAATGATTTTATTCTTAGCTTGCACGTCTTCTGACGGGTTTTAAGAAACACAGTGAGACAACGATTCCTTGTCAAAATGCTTCATTTTAAAGGGAGAGAACCACACTGGTAACACCCCTAGAACCACCATCGCTGTGGTGGAAAGGCATACACAGAATATATATACAAGTATGTATATATATATATATATATATATATATATATATATATATATATATATATATATATATATACATATATACATATATATATATATATATTATGCTGGAA
>NC_089771.1:21625383-21750383 GCF_040412425.1 Macrobrachium rosenbergii | reverse complement strand
CCGAGTGTGTAATGAGAGATAATGTAAAAAATCCCACTATAAATACACGCGTATGTGACAGTGAAGACAATGAGATAATTATTTCAAATTATTTGAAGGTCCGCTCCTCTGTGCTAGAAATTCGAAGAAATTAAAAACGCGCGCACTCGAGCAAAGGCAGAATCTGTCCTTTAACAACAGACTTGGAATTTTAATTAACATACAGTTCAAGCATATATGTTCGCTGGATGAGATATGCAGTCAGCGCAAGGGTGTTTGATGTCAGAAATTGCTATTTTTTGGAAAAAAAAAAAAAAAAAAAAAAAAAAAAAGTTCACTTGACACATATCAAGGACTTTGTGAAACTACAGAACAATGTATTTAACTTACAAAAAGACCAAAGAAGCCACAGCGGAATGAAAAAACAAATAAATACTGAGTCATACTCACAAATTAGGTTCAGTATGCAGTGCCAACAACAGCTAACTAAGGTTTTTGCTATTAGTTCGAGTGAGGCTGGAGACACTTATAACATGCACACTTCTTAAATTTGTTTAGTTCATTTGTTTGTCTAATATTATCTTCAAGTACTGATTGCCTGACTGATATGTAACTGATGCTAACATCAGTACTGTTCTCTCTGAGCTGTTGTCAAACTTGATCATTTTAATCTGATTACCACCTAGACAATCGCACCGTGTGAACGCTTTCAAACATCAAACATTATTTAATTTAGGGAATAAAAAATAAAATAAAGCAGCATACTTCTAAAGTTTTCTAACTCTACCATTATATGACCCCTAACAATAATCAACGAACAGTTAAAATGATGGCAATACCGATATGCAACGTATTTAGTGAAACCCTATCAACGTCACTATAATAAGAAGCAAACTTTCGCAACAATTTGACTCACCTAAGAATAAATATCCATATTTTCTTGCAGACGGCACATTTATATAGATAATCGAAATCACTCTAAGAACCGGATACATCTTATAGTGTGGCCGCAAAACTTCATCTAAGAAATAAATACCATGCCAGAAAATTCCTTTCAAACTCCGATAAAAGAAACTTTTTGTAAACTCTTCAAAGAACAGAATTTTAAAGTTACTTAAGTCAACCAAGGAAACTCTCTCTCTCTCTCTCTCTCTCTCTCTCTCTCTCTCTCTCTCTCTCTCTCTCTCGTTCCGACGAAGGAAGAGGAAGAAATAACAAAGGTGTCCCACTGAAAAAACACACACTAAAATAGGCGCTGCTTTATGAAGTTCTTTTCCGTTCCTGAAACTCCTTTATTTAAAGAGAGAGAGAGAGAGAGAGAGAGAGAGATGGGTACTATTTTAATTTTACTCCATTTCTGCTTTTTCTTTCCAATCTCAAAAATGGAACTTCAAAAAGGAGTAGACCCACAGTGATCCTATAATGGAAATTAAGAGAAGAATCTTTAATTTTCTAGTCTTACAAACAATTCTTGAGTGGATGATCATTTCTCTATTTCTAGAAAATTAATTAAAGAAGAATCACAAAAGACACTAACACGATTCAAAGAAAAAAAAAAACTCTTTCCTCCTCCAACTCTCTCTCTCGTTCCCTATTTCAATTTTGCTATCAAAGGAAGGGAGGGGGGATTAGCTGATAAAAGTGGGAACACTGAGTATCCAAAGGATTGATAAAACATCAAAAGGAAGACCGCTTTCCATAAAACACTTTTTCATATGATATAAAACTTCTCTCCTTATATATACATAGATACAGTATATACTGTATAACGTATATATATATATATATATATATATATTTATATATATATATATATATATATATATATATTATAAATATATATATATATACATATATATATATATGTGTATAAAATAAAAAAATATATATATATATATATATATATATATATATATATATATATATATATATATATATATATATATATATATGTTATATATTATCCCTGCATGTGTTTACAGAACTTTCCTGACAGTCAGCTATTTCCTCTCGCATGGGAGTGGTACCACAGGAAAACACAAGTCACTACCACATTCGTACTTCAATTTCTGAGTCGAAGGCGAACCACCTGTGCAGAATATTTCCGTAACGTTACCCATTTCATATACATATAAAACAAGGATCATAACAAACATCGAACACGCTTCCACAATGTACTATTCATTATTGCACATATTCTCGCTACCTAAATATTGAGATCTTTCTGATTCAATGTATCTTGTATTCCATCTATCTGGCACTTCTTAGGTAGTCACTACCCCTTCCTCCCATTTCTTCTGAATTGTAAAATCTTCTTAGTAACTGATGGCCTTCTATTCTTATTCCCAGCCCGAGAAGAACCCTAAAAGAGTTCAGAGGTCTGGTTAAACAAATCATTTATAACTAACTCTCCCTTGACCGAATCATCTGAAAGCACTCCGATTCAACTTTTTACCTAAGTTGGCCTTTTACCACTTTCTTTTTATACTCATTTTCAAATTGTCTCAACAATCGATCATTGTTTTACATTCACTTTTAAAATTTTTTCCATACATTGTTTCTCACTTCTTGCACGACGTTCTTTATTTTATCTATTGCCTTTTTACTGTAATCCAATTTTCCATCTATTCTGTGAGTTACCTTTTTATACTGCAATCCATTTTTTCATTGTCCTTGTTAACATTCATTACCCCTCCTCTTCTGCTTTCCATTTGGCCCCATAACCTTATCATTGCCTATATTTATATTCTTGAAATTCCTTCACTTCATTAACAGCAATCATCGTAGTATTGTCTACAAACATCATCCGTTCCACACACGCTATTCACAAGCCATTTTCTTATCATACAACTTGGCAACTGCATCTGTTTTGAATTGTTTGACTTATTGCATCACTTCACCTACATATTAATTGACTATAAAATTTGTTTCTGCTTATTCTAACAGGAATGGTTCAGGGAAAACAAGGATGCAAAATTCTCCTTTAATTTTAAATCATGAAATCACGCCCTTATGAACCATCTATGTGGTCTCGATCGACATTACCATGTTCATACCCATTATGGTCATGTGCCAATCTTTCTTCCCAGCAGCGAAGTTGTTGCCATGGCGAGAGTTCGAGACGTGTGAGATTTATGTTTTAGAAAGGTAGTATATAGTGGCTTTGTTTTGTGACACACATTCATTTCATATAACTAGCTTGAAATAAACATTTTAATATTACTAAAGTCAGAAAATATGAATTAAATGAGCATGACCAGCAACAACAACACAACATACACATGGTCAATCTAAACAAGCTACAAAACAAGCCATTCATTATTGTTTTTAGATTACAATTCTTTAGGCAAATCTCCTAAGCTCTTTCCGATTACGCTTCCGCAAGAGAGACAGGACAATGACGTGGAAGAAATAAGAGTAACAAAGACTAAGAACACCTTAAAAAAAACATTAATTTCTCCTTCAGTAAGAAAAATGAGCGCGATAACAATATACTCCTAAATGAACGCGGATGGCTCAAGCTACTCGTTCATGGAGATTATTAGTTTTACGCCCGGAAGATCTTTTGGGATTACTCTTCAGCCAAGGTTTTATTAAACTCCATTCCGCTTTTATTCCATTTATCAACCAAGCAGGCAATTTCCACATTAGTTGCCTTTAAGGGATTGCCTAATAAATAACAATGGATGGCTTGGTTCGAGGTGCCTTAAAACATCTCCTGCATTATCATTAAAATTTACGTCTTGTGTCTTTGACGAAAAAAAATAAATAAATAAAAGAAAATTTATAAAGAACTTCCCTGCTTGATTAATTACCCTTGGCTAACAGGTAACGAAATAATTACAGTAAAATGGCAAAGAGAACAGGAAAACGTAATGGCTATCAATATATTAACATTACATCGAAGTTAACGTATTTAGAATCGGGTTCATACGCGATGTAAAAAAAATTCATGAATATCTAAGACTGGACGAAGGGGGATATAAGGAAGCGAAAGGCAGACTGCACAAACAAACAGTAAAATGGAAACGGAATTATTATAAAAACAAATACAACCCGGGAGTTGAATATAACGATACAGAACATGGTGGAAGAAAGAAACGTAATGAAAGAACTAGGGATACGAAAAAGAAGTAAAAATGAAAACAATAACATTTTGCTTCATATGTATAAAGTATATATATATATATATATATATATATATATATATATATATATATATATATATATATACTATATATATATATATATAAATATATATAAATCGTAATAATGAGGATATTCGATTCAAGAAGAGAATGGAAAAAAAATTTAAGTAAAAATATAAGCGTGACTTATTAATTAAAACTACAATGGTGATAGAAAATCTGAATAAGAAAAGTACGAAAAATTAAAGTCGAAAAAAATCAGACTGAATGCATTTAACACCAACCGATGGAACCAGAGTACAATAAAGAAAACCCTCTGTCACGACATATTGTTCCAAACTCACTGAAAGCTGAGTATGAGAAAACTTTGTCTTAACACATTTCACTTGAGAGAGAGAGAGAGAGAGAGAGAGAGAGAGAGAGAGAGAGAGAGAGAGAGAGAGACTTACTTATGTTCTTTTTGAGGAACATCTGTTTCATAAAATGAAAAAGATCATACATCAAGTGCATACATTAGTATATACATACATACAGACATATATACATATATATATATATGTATATATACATACATACATGCATACATACACACATACTCACATACATACAATCACACACATGATAATATATATATATATATATATATATATATATATATATATATATATATATATAATAAGTATATGTATCTGTTTAACTGGCTAAAAGATGTGAAATATAAAATATTCAGAATGCATAAAAAACAATGAATCGGACGATAAAGCTAAAACCTAAAGCAGCTGCATAATCATACCTGAAATGAGCACCTCAAATAATCCCACTAACAAAAGCACCTGTATTTAAACGGGAGAAACTTCACATTTACACGGAGCAAAACTCCGTTTCTAAACTTTCACTCTGAGATATTATTCCTCCCAGCACTTTTACACGCATCGTGTTGACGTTATTATTCGGATTATAAGAACATTATACTGAGATTAACCACAATATTTCGCTGACACTTTCCAAAATTATGGTTTTGTTCTTCGTGACATTATTCTCATTTTCGATCTGACTAAAAGTGTGCAAAGACTTCCAAACAATAACGACGGGAATTAAATTTTCTGAGTTTAATAGTGTTTATGAATAGAGGCAGTTCTTTGAAAATGGAGGATTCAGTCTCACTTAACTCTGACATCTTCCTCGGACATTACAGGGAATATCTAGAACAGTGGTTCTAAACCAGGGGGAAATTTCTGAGTTTCAGGGGGGTGGGGAAATTGTGACCATAGATTGGCAGGCTCAAACTGGGTCTAGGACCACACAAAACGCAGTGTGCTTCGGTCCGCACTGCTGAGAGATCACGCTGGTCTTTCTCTCCGCTAGCTAGTGTGTTTGTGTCAGTATTTTGTTGCATATTGTTAGGAATGCACCTTTTGAGGCAGACAATTTTGGAAAGGGGGAGGGGGAATGACATTCTTACATACGGTGAAAGGGTGCATGTGCCAAAAAAGATTGAGAACCACTGATCTAGAGCATCTGAGTGGTAGTCCGGCTCTTTGGTCTCTCTGCTGGTTGTCCAATGTAACCCTGGCGCCTGCAAATTTGGTTATCAAGGGTAAAAAGTTAAGTACATCTTAGTTTAACCAGACCACTGAGGTGATTAACAGCTCTGCTAGGGCTGGCCTGGAATTTAGCGTGGCTAAGAAACTGGTTATCAGCAACGGGACCTACAGCTTATTGTGGAATCACATTATGACGAGAAATGAATTTCTATCACCAGAAATAAATTCCTCGTAACCTTGTTACCTAGACGAAAGAGGAAAAGTCATCAGCAGTATACATGTGACTAAAGAATTAACTATATCACTGTGCAAACGTGTATTTTGAAAATCTTATAAAACATATCTTATAAACCAAATGAAACGCTTAGTCACATTATCTACACTGTACCGCTGTCTTTCACTTGTAATCCCATCAACAAATAGCGCATTCCATTCTTCAAACTCTTACTTGGCCTCTGAAAGTCCACACCAATCATTTCCAAAAGCATTTTCAGCCTTTCACTAACATTTTTCACTCTCGCATCATTTAACTCGTTCTCTCCTCTATCCTCCACAATCAACAAATCATCAAATTATTCACTCCATCGATCTTGGCCTGAAATACCTTCCGTTTGCCATTCTTATTCTTAAATCTGTTTGTTCATTAACCCTTCTCTTTCATTTACTTCTATGTAGAAAAATGTATTCTGCCCAGAGTTCTTGGTCATTTTCAATTTTGTTTCTCGTTACTTCCTTCCTTTTCCTCTCTGACTTTCTTCTTGACTACACTCTCCATCATAGTGTATACACGTATATAGTCTTCTCTGCTATCCAGCAGTTGCACCGAAAATCTCTTCTTTTCTTCCATAAAACCTTTCTTTCCTCATCGCAGCGTTTGCTCTTTTATTCCCACTTCCTACCCTCCTATTCAAGCAGACCTTCTCCGCTGTATCTACGACTCTGTTATGGTATCTTACATACTGCTCATCTACTATCTTTACTCTCGTATCTAAAACCCTAGCCCTTACTTCATTCGTTTTCTTTTATTCTCTTTTCACCTCCATCTCATCACACTCAAATGTCTTCACTATATTTACCAAACCAATCTGCTTGATTTCCACAGCAATCTATAACGCACGAATCTCTTGGAATTTCAGAAGTGTCCCGTCAGCATTTTCCCGAGATGCAACCAGTACCGGACCTTTCCCTGAAAAAGCGTTCCTCTTATAAACTAACCATAAATTTTCTTGAAAAATAATCTCATTGTATTCCCACAGGAGGTGCTAATCTAACTTAACCTAACCTAACCTAACCTAGGGGCATGGCAAAAAGAAGAAGAAGAAAAAAAAAACCGAGGCTGGTGCAATACTATATAGCATACATCTCAGGAATTGGCGTCCCGTCACAGAACAGGTCTTCCTTACAACCAGTACGTACGTCATTGCTCCATCAAATAGGTAAAACGATACTTAGTCCTTTGTGGGCCTCAGCCCAAAAACGGAATCCTGGACAACAGGACCCGAGCCATAATCACGGAGACGAAGTCACCTAGCTATAGAGAATTTGATGAGCAACCAAGAAAACTAAATTTAAAAAGAAAAATTTTTTTCCTATAAAAAAGGTCAATATATCTAACCACCTCGAAACGTATAAATCTTAAAGTTTCATTTCTCATTTCGTTTTCTTGTTACTGATTATTACATCTTCAATCGTAGCCTCTTTCTGATCTGTGATTTTGATTTTTTTGCACGTGAGAATTTTGTTCCATTAAAGCTTGCTCGTCACACTCATGAGAAAAAACCTAGGATTTTTCCATGATGCAACAATGCTTAGAGAGAGAGAGAGAGAGAGAGAGAGAGAGAGAGAGAGAGAGAGAGAGAGAGAGAGAGAGAGAGAGTACACTGTTCTAAAGGTTTTTGAGTTATGATTTTGGGAACATTTATTTAGAATTCTGCAGAACAGGCAAGGCACAGCAATTGGGTGCATTCTCAATGGATTCTATTATTTTTCTTGAAACAGCCTCAAAGTACACACGCTTCTTTGGAACGTCTAGTTAACAACAACTCCTGCTGTCTAAAAATACCAGCCACTTTGATCTGACTAATGTTCCATACTTCAGTCAAACAGCTGTACTTCAAAATCAGACCACGAAAAATTTTCACCACTGACCTGGTAGTCATGAACAGATTGATTACTGCAACAACAACAACAAAAATTGTCACCACTGTCTTACGGATAAGTACACATGAAATTAACTCTTTCAGTCTAATTAGCATTTAATTTAGAAGTTAGGTTGAAACTTTCAGAAAAACACTCATAAATGTTGTTGAATTTCTGGGACTAAGAATTCCACTTTTACTCAGCATCGACAAAACGATACAATCGTTCTCTCTAGAAACCGTTCTGAGCCTCCATAAAGATTAGGCATTTTTATCATCATTTTTCTTCCGGTCTGGCACAGGTAAGGGCACGAAATTGTCCGTCCAATCAACCTTCCCACAAAATAAAAGTAAAACCTGGGAAATTCCTCCTAAAAACGCAAACAGAAGGACGGGGAGACCAGGAATCGCAGGTCGCCATATCCTCATCAACAAAGGATAATACGAAAAAAAAAATAAATAAATAAATAAGACAAGTGGTATAATGGCCTGACTTCCGGAAGCATTGGTGACGACATTGAGATGTCAAAGCTCATGGAGAACAAAAGGAGATAAATAAATTAGAATACTCTGTTAACAAATTCATTCAATGGTGCACTCTAGGCCTCAGCAAAATAGGTCTCCTTAAAAGACTGGGGCGGGGAGGGAGCCAAGTGAGGAGGTAAGGAGACTAATGGAAGTCGAGCATTTTTTGTACATATCCAAGACATGTCCGTAACGTTATTGTGTACTAAGAGTTCTCATATCTTTATACAATGAAGTAACGTTATTGTGCACTAAGAGATCTCATATCTTTATATAATCTTTATATAATGAAGGAAAACCAGACTACGATTACCCATCAAGTTCGGTAACAAAGAGAAGAAGAGACACGGAAAAGTACAAGATAATTTCGCCAAACGTTCCATAGCCGGAACTTGGGGCTGTAATAGAGGTCTCATAAAACAAAATGACACATTTCAGAAGTTTCATGTTTAACGATGAATGATAATTCATTCTTCTTACAAAATGCTTAATTCTATAGAATTATATATACTAACTCTTACAGTCAAAGCGAGGCATCAACTTTCTACCACGAAATAGCCCGCAAGCAAATTTTCCTCTTTTCACTCTGCATTTTGCTCTATAGCACATCCGTTTTTCATTCCTACTCCAAAACACGAAGAAATCACCAACAGACATACAATGTACTTTTCCTGGCCGGCAGCAGGACTGGAAAAAAATAACCTGAATGGATATAACGAGTCTTCTCTCTCTCAGAGTAAAAGTGACCTCTCTCTCTCTCTCTCTCTCTCTCTCCAATTCCCTTCTGCTCCCCGTATTCTGCTTGTGGTTCACATGGCTACCCAAAAAATCTGGTGGAATGTCCGACCGAGCACAGCACTGCCAATCATCAGCTTCTTCAACATTCCAGTGCAGACCGGGCTATAGAGACAGACTTCCCGATAACGACCTTCTTTACCCCTGGGACTTCCTTGAAATTTACTTCTCCTTATACTGAAGTTTTTAAGTAAAAGATAATCTGAGGTTTCATTGATGTACAAGAGGTTATACACAACACAGAAAACACTGATTACAATGACTACACATAATTATCACTCACTCACAGACCTTCTAATTGATTAATCCAGGTGAAATTATAGATAAATTACATACATACACACTCTGACTATATATATATATATATATATATATATATATATATATATATATATATATATATATATATATATATATATAACTAATTTACACAACTTTTTCCCTCACAAAATGTTAAGCAACAAATACCTCTTAATATCGAATTCTGTTTCAAACCGAAATTGGCTGGGTGGCTGCACTTACCATAGACAGCATAATTCTCATCGGGCGTATTCCCAAGGTGGTAAGATTTAATTCAATATTAAGAGGTATTTGTGGCTTAATATATGAGTACGAGCTTGTTAGTGCGCGCGGAACGGCACTACTGTCTCCCCTGCCCTTTCGATCCCCTACCTACCACGCCTCCAACCGGGGCGGACAAACAGGTTTCCAGGAGGAGGGTGGATGTCTCCATTATCCTCCCGTTCCCAACCTACCCCGCCCCAATCGGGGCGGACAAACCGGTTTGCAGGGGTGGGTGGCTGTGTCATGTCTCCCCTACTGTCATCCCGGGGAGGACAAACAAGATTCACTCGGATTTTGTTATTATAGATAAAAAGAGTCATGTGTGAACGAGTGACAAACTAATCAACTTTGCTATTATGGTGGAGATGGGCTGACTTTGACTTTGAGTACAGAATCCGAATTCAATAGGAATATGCTGCGTACGGCAGAGTTTACATCATCTTCTATCTCTCTTGACAGCACAGTGGATAAGTTCACTATCTACCTCTGTATCAAACGTAAGAGTCATAAGTTCGAATCCTGGCTGTGGCATATGACTTACCAATTATGATCCCCTACTGGTTTAGGTTTCTCCCAGTGTAAATTGAATTTGATATTAGCGTTTTTGTGACTTAACATCTGAGTACGAAAAAGTCGTGTATTACTTAGTACTTAGCCATCATGGAGGAGAGGGAATGATAAAGACTCTAAGTACAGAACCTGAATTACATAGGAATATGTGCAGCACAGTCGAAATCAACTTAGTTACTCATGATAGCAAAGCGGATAAGTTAAATATCTGCTTCTGTATCAAGCTCAAAAGGCATAGTTTCTAATACTGGCCCTGGCAGATGCCCTTGTCTATTATTCCCTTTCGGAGTAAGTTATTCTCAAGGTAAAGTGAATTCGATATTAAAGGGTATGTGCGGCTTAATAATTGGAGAATGAAAAAGTCACCCGTGAATTAGTGACAAAACCATCACAGAACAACCAACTGTCACAAACTTAGCACTATAATAATGGAAGAAGGTTAACTTCGATTTAAGCACAGAGCCTGAAATATTAACTGATGAAATATAAATGAAAAAGAATATGGAAGTTCTCAAAAATCTCAGGTAATGTTTGTTGAACTGTAACGCTACTGATATCCATGGAAATCGCCCTTTTTTTTCTGTCACCACACTTCAAAAGCTGTTATTTTATTCAGGGAATTATTAACGCTTCTCCCAAATTAAAAAGAAAAGCTCGTCATTATATGCAAGATGTTAAAATTTTGGCATTCTGAATAAAAACAGAGGTCTGTGATTACTAATGAGGGGTGAGTTCAGTTGGGGATTCCTGCAAATTCAATCAAGACCTAAAGACAAAAACTGAAAGAAGAGAAGTGCATAAACAATATACGAAGAGGAGTAGAAATACGTTACGGGAGTTATAGAAAAGGTGGTTCTAGATTTCTTTCCTGCGTTGTATCTCATCGTCTTTTTCTTGTAATAGATATTACGCTTAGGCAAACCATTTAACACTTAATACATTAAAAAAAAAGGTCATGAGGAATGTGAGTGAGTGACTGAGCGTGTGTGTGTGTATATACACACATATACACACACACACACACACGTTAAAATTCAGCCGTTTCCCCTATCAGTGGGTAGCTGCAGACTCTAAACAATCTGTGACAGATTTCTGCTTTAAATGATAAATTGTGGACGTACTCCATGTGTAGAAAACTTTCATAATTTATCTCTTAGCTTTCAATCTCTCTCAAGAACTCATCATCTGTACCATATATTCTCAACATCCTCCACTGCCTCTCAAACGACTCTGTCCTGAGCATTTTCTAGATATGTGTGTGCCACATATAGCCCTTTCCCTTGACTTTCAAACTTTCTCATACAACTATTTCAGAACACAAACTAGACCTATAAAATCCTTATCTTGTCTAAACCCACGTTGTTCTTCCCTAGCAGTCCTTCTGTTTCACTTTCTAAATCAAAATCATACCATCCACCTTCGTTTGCATAATAAGTAACATATAGGTACGTATAACTCTCACAATCACCTCCATCTCCTCTATCCTTACACATTGGAACAATTATCCCTCCAACCCACTAATCAGACCTTTTTCCTTAATCCACACATACCTTACAAATCCTGGTCAGCTACTCACTAAAACTACAACAAAGCACCACAGCATCTAATGGTGATCCTGTGAACTCCTGGGTATCAGTTCATAGCATCTCTCCAATCCATCAATTTGTTCTTCCATCTTCTCAGCACTAACATGATCTAGCAAACTCTTTTACCTCAGCATTTTCTCTTCCCAAACTGCCTTAGCCAACCACGTACTTTCAGCAGTCAAGGTCCTTTCCAAACGTCCACAAGACATACCATTCTTACTATACTTCAGGAACTTCTTGCCTACCAAACATGCCAACTCTTTCTTTGTAGTCTATATTTGCATTGAAATCGCCTAGCACACTGCCCCTACACATTTCCCAGGCGCAGATTAAGACTTCCAAAAAGATTTTCATTCTCTACCGTACTCTTACCATTACTGCTCCTATTACCCTTTTACCCCTCTCAATAACTTAGCGTACAAACATGTAGCTTTTCCTCCTTAAACAAATCAATACCATATATATTTCTTTTTTTTACACAACCAAAACACTGGTATTTTATTTTTATGAATTTTAAAAAAAATTTTGTAATACCAGTGAAAGGTATGGGACAATATACTCCATTTCCTGGGCATTTGGCGACACACTACAGCGAGCAGAGGCAATGCTATATTTATTTTTCCCAGCCTCTTACACAATATAAAAGCGTGACGCCACTGTCCAAGGGGGAAAGTTCATTTTATTTATAAGCGCACGTAGATACAATCAAACAGAATCCCGACTTCATTTCCAATATCCGTAAAATGATTCAGGATGCGTTTTCGGAACTGCTTCGGGTATTAACATGTTTTCTACTAACCAATCATTATTATCAGCGCTGTCATCCACTTAACTAATATCAAATTCCATCAACAATTTCAACGTGATGACAGCCAAAAATATAACAATATACTGGCAAATCAAAATGATATTATCGAGAGAGAAATAGGCAAAATAAAGAAAAAACAAGCAAGTAAAACCACAAGCGAACCAAAGCAAGATCCTATTCATTACCTTGCAGTGGAACCGTTGTACTTGCAGGCAAAGCTAAACAAGCCGCTTTACAATACATAAGAGAAAGGCAAAGAAAAATAATTTAATTAAGAAATACATAATAACTGCTAAGAAGTCCTTCTGGCTAAACCGATGACAAATATGCCGAACGATGCTATAAAAAACACATTTTCCACATTCCCAGATAGGACGCTGCATCTCAATCATAAGATAGCAGCGTAAATATGGTTTCGCTTTGATCCCTTCCTTCTGGACTTTCAGACGTAATTAAACTGGAATGAAGGAAGGCCGCGTCACAGGAACAGCTACGAGAGAGAGAGAGAGAGAGAGAGAGAGAGAAAGAGAGAGAGATAGATCTTCAAATCTGTTGTGGCACTGAGGGGAAAAAACGTCAGCCCATTCAAGAAGCTCGCAATTTCGCTCAGTATCTTTTCTTAGCCACCGACATAACTAAGTATTCATTGTTGTTATTCTAAGTAATCATCCAGAGTAAAAGCGACTTCCACGAACAGTGGGGAGGGGAGGGGAGAAGAGGGGAAGGGAGGGGAGGGGCCATTTGTCTCAATTTGAGAGATGACGACGTGATTTGGAGAGGAAGGGAATGGGAGGCAGAACTCCCATGATGGAAACCTCTTAAGATATTTATGACGAGTATATTCTCATAACAAAGTGGGAGATTGTTCTCAGAAAAAAATATATATGTATATATATATATATATATATATATATATATATATATATATATATATATATATATATATATATATATATATACATATACAGTATATATATATAAAATAAATAATATATATATATATATATATATATATATATAAATATATATATATTTATATATATAAATGTATATATATATATATATATATATAAAAGACATTTAAATTTACATACATGCCTTTAAAGACCTAAATAATGATTAAGTTTTAATGTTCCATTTTTAAATGGTTTACACTCCCAAATATACATGAAAATAAGTGTAGAACCCGCAAGAACCTAGAAGCCAAAAACTGACGACCCAGAGATCAGCTCCAGGAGAACATTATTCCCCTATGAAACCGCAGTGACTACACACGTTACATTGGCATAACATGCAAAGGCAAATCAAAGAATCCCTACAACATGGCCCCCGGTGATGAAAAAAGGGGGAATGTAATTAACACGGCCCAGAATTTTAGCACCTGGCGTTTTGCATTTACATATAAATGGTTAAGACCTTCTGACAAGTGAATATGAACAGGAAGGGAACACGGACGCATGAGGAAAAATGGGGTTTGTGCTGGGGGACGGGTGAGTAGAACCAGCCTTAGAGAACCCACCATTTGAAATTTTGCATTTTTGATTTTTATTCATCTGGGGTTCAAAGTGGCTTCTGGTGCAGTGCAGTGTGTGAAAACCTGACTTATCGCAAGAAAACAGCACTTTACCAATTACAACTTAACAAAAGTCAACTTAGTAATGTGTAGCTCATGGTTTTTAAACAATAAACTAAAACACAGAATGTCTATTTATCAAATATTTATCAACTATGTCTATTTATCAAATATTTGTCAAATATGTTTATTTCTCAAATAATTATCAAATATGTCTATTTATCAAATATTTATCAAATATGTCTACTTATCAAATATTTATCAAATATGTCTATTTATCAAATATGTCTTTTAAATATGTCTATTTATCAAATATTTATCAAATATGTCTATTTATCAAATATTTATCAAATATGTCTATTTATCAAATATTACATTCATGGCATTCTGTCTCTTTCCGAAAAAGTAGTAATACAATAGTTTTCAGTATGTAATATTCATTAACTGTGGAATAAGAGATTCAAATAGAATTTGAGAGTAATATGGATGCGACTGTTCAAGCTGGAAGACATTTCTGTACAAAACAAAATGTCATTTAAATGTCACTACGTTTCCTACTCGGCGAATATCCATAAAAAGGCCGAGAGGGATTTATCTCTCTCTCTCTCTCTCTCTCTCTCTCTCTCTCTCTCTCTCTCTCTCTCTCTCTCTCTCTCTCTCTCTCTCTCTCTCTACGTGTAATAATGTAATCTAAAACTTATTGACGTTTAGCTTATTCTCGTAACCTGAGTAGCAACAACAAAATGAGAACTGAGGGTTTTTAAAAGAAAATCTTGATATTATTACCTAACGAGATATTGACACACCATAGACAGGTATACGATTCACGTATTAATGCATATATATACGTTAAAGTTCCCGTTAAGAATTTCTACTCGTACACAAGTATATCCTCCAAAAATATTGTTTTACTTCTGGCACCTGTGTTTATATTACCATCACAAAACACTGTTTATACAGTTCGTAATTCCACACAAGATTTAATGCCATTCAGACTGCCGGATAAGAGAAAATCCAGCATAAAGATATAACGCAAACGAAAACGTAAGTCTCTTTTATATTTTCACAAAGGACTCCAAAGGGGGAGGAAAAAATGTTACTGAAAATCCAAAGAAAGAAAAAACACGAGTTTGTCCAGATTACTTACATACAAATGAGGCTTAGGAAGCGGGAGGTAGGTAGCAACAGATGTAGGTTGCCATGACAACCATGTAAGCACCGTCCATAGGGTCTGATGTGATCGAGAGAGAGAGAGAGAGAGAGAGAGAGAGAGAGAGAGGCTCTCGTTCTCTCTCTCTCTCTCCATCAAGAAGAAGGAATGTATACCTGACCTCACATGAGATCCCATAAAGGTGACCTGTTGGAATCATACGAAGTCAAAGATGGAGTGACCCTTTTCTCCTTTCTATTTTTACGGTTTTGGACCTTTAATTGCGACATCGTGATTCTTCCCCAGACATCTGTTTCCTTTCTTTTCTCTTTTTTTTTCTTAAGACTTCTGAAGGTTTTCAGTCGTCCCCCTTCATCGCATTTTTGTCTCTACCTTGAAAGAGTAATGAGAGAGAAAGAGCTGAACCGAACTGAACTGAATATAACATTTAGGCCACTGGCCAAGCACTTGGACCTATGAGGTCAATCAACGCTGAAAATTATGTTATTAAAATTGTCAAGAGAGGGTAGAAAGTCAGCTGGAAGAAAGCGAATAAGAAAGGAGGTACAGTAAAAAGATCAAAAGGGTTGCAGCTAGGGGCCGAAGGGATGCCACTAAATAACCTTAAATAATGCCTACATTGCACCGAGTAGTTGCTGACAGCACAATCCCCACGGGAAGAGAGAAGAGATCTAGTATCTGGTCAAAACTGATTTTTTCCCAATGAAATTAACTAAGAAAAATGAATAATTCTGAACTGTAATGAAAATGAATATTTTACAACTTGTTTCTAGCAGCACATTCCAATGTCCTTATAATCGGTTCCTTTTTATTCTCCTTTATGCACCTCATGTGTTAGGTAAATCACTAATGTTATTCGGACGAGAGTAAGAGTTTTATACAGTAATAAGAAATTATATGTCAGTCGAGTGAACTTGTACTTCATTCCTTGCAACGTATGATTACAATCAAATCAGAAATACAGAAATAATTGTATTTTTTATCCTTGCAACGCATGATTACAATCAAATCAGAAATACAGAAATAATTGCATTTTTCACCAAGTGTTATGAAAGCTAGCTAAGATATACTAAAGTAGATATAAAACCAAGACGCGGAGAAAATGTTTTTAGAGTTTCCAGCAATAAGGAAGAATGGTGAGGGATGGGGGGAAGGTGAGGGAGGGGGGGGGAGGAGAAGGCACTTGCCAAAATGAGGATGGTAAAACACCAGGTGTGACATCAATTAAAATTTCATCTCCTAAAAGGCCTCAAGAAAAGAGGCTGACATGAGACACGCTTCGGATGATTATTCTAGAAAATTTCTATATAAAAAAAGAAGTGTTTGAGGAAGGGGACAAGAAGAACAAAAAAAAAAAAAAAAAAAAAAAGAAAAAATCCAGTTCAATTAGAGGAAATGTGGACACGTGTCTCGCGAACAAGAAATACATTCCGTGTTCTCTTCGCCGGTAAATTGCCATCCCAAGAAATGTCTTTCGCTGGAATTTCAACTCTTTGAAAAAGAGACGAAATGAGAAACATCTGAATAACAAAAATGAGAGGAAATTAAAGGGCACTCACCTCCTTCTCATCCTCCCTCCCCCACCCTCCCACAGTGCTTGCATAAAAAGTCCTCATTAGGAAGGACATCTATCTCCCAGGGAAGAGAAAACGAAAAATTAAAATATATTTTCCATCTTCGTAAAACCAATTCCAGGCGTAGCGGTAATTACCATTTGAGAGCGGTTAAACGCTCAGCTAAGATCCTAATGACTAAAAAGCTACCTGGCTCTACTACACCCCGGTCCCCGTCCTCCTTTCCCTGTCCACGTACGACCCGCTCTCGTGGATTCATGCAGCCGACAACTCAAATATAGAAAGAAAAACACAAACGAGCTCAAATTGTTCATATTCTATTTTTCGTAATACCGTTTCTTTTCTAATTTTGATTTCCTCTTTTTCAACGGAATAAAGAAAGCAGATATGAAGCTCGGAAAGGAAAGTTTGCGCTCCTGGAAATATGTAAAGAGAGAGCGCGAGCGCACACACACACACACGCGCGCACACACAGGGTTAATCAAAACTGGATTTTCTCTCCATGAAAGATGACCAATGAAAATCCTAATGATAAAAAATGCACGAGAAAAAAATGATCTGCGATAACATACAGGTTCACAGAAAAATACTATCAAGAACAATTCTGAACGGGTACATGGTGCCAAAACGATACGAATTTCTTTAAAACTAGTATTTTCTTTATTTAGTTACGAAGTGGCATTACACAACCAAACTGGCGTCATGGTTAATTTAACATGGTCACATCGTTTTAACTACACGCAAGAAACGTCGAAAGTACATCTAAAACAATACTGATGATAATGACGATTATAACAACAGAAGATTTAAGAAGAAAATCTTGAATTACAAAAACCTGAATTTTTTTTATTACTACAACAATCGGCTCTGTTCAAATATGCTTGGTCCGTGGATAGCTCCTACCCTACCGACCACCAGTCCACCCAGCTGGGGTCAAGAGAAGTGGCATGGGGCTAGCGACCTCATCCTTCAAAAACTGCCAAGAAAGAGGAAGGCTGTAGTCAAGGCTGTGCCTTTCTAGCGCCACCCCCTCTCAAAGGGGAAAAGAAATGGAATATGGAGTTTAGGCCAAAGGCCAAGCACTGGGAACTATGAGGTCATTCAGCGCTGGAAAGGAAATTGAGAGTAGATAGGTTTGAAAGGTTTAACAGGAAGAAAACCTCGCAGTTGCACTTTGACACAACTGTTAGAAGAGGGCGGATAGGAAGATGGAAGAAAGATAATATGAAAGGAGGTACAGTAAAAGGAATGAAAGGTTGTACAGCTCGGGGCCTAAGGGACGCTGGAAAGAACCTTTAGTAATCCCCACACTGCACCCTGTCAGGTGCGCTGACGGCACTAAACCCCCTACGGGGAAAAGGACGTGAGGTGAAATAAGAACAATGACATCAGATTATTCCTGAAAGAAAGACAACGAATCCCCGGGACCCAAAGGGCGAACAAAGGGAAAGGAAGAAACGGAAGCAAGTCTGCAATTTCCCAGGAAACTCAGGTAACTTATGGTTCTAATCACAGGCGGGAGAAGGTTGCCTCTGGTAGGTAGGTACCTTGCGCGCACAGTAACTCCCTCTCGGACTCAGGCTTTTAGCCCGCAAGCTTCCATCATCACTGGTTTCCACTCATTGCCTCGGATAGACGAGAGAATAAGGGGGTGGGGTGCAATGACGTATCATTATTATGCCATTATCTCTCACGGCAGCGAGATGGAGAGAGGGAGGCGAGAATGACTGACTGTTCCGAGCACTCGAACATTCGCCGAATGAACTGAGGAATCCGTGAACGAATATAGAGGGTCATCAAGGTAGTAAAAAAAAAAAAAAAAAAAAAAAAAAATTCACTACTATGTACCGCTAAGCCTATGAGCATTGTATATTTACATACATGACCGAGTTAATAAAAATTTAGGCATAACCGTATATTTTGTATCATTAACAAGTATCCGATGAAGTTTGTCAACACAAGCGCCTTTCGTGTCTTTTTCCACCATCCCCTCTGTTGAACACTTATTTACATCTTTATTTACTTCCTGTTTTAACAGCTTGTTTCTGTGCGCCGAACTCATCGTTCTCCTTTCACTTACATTTATGCTATTTACAACGATTTCACTTACTTACTTATTACTCTATTATAATATAGTAAAATTTTAATT
This sequence comes from Macrobrachium rosenbergii, assembly GCF_040412425.1. Classification (NCBI taxonomy): domain Eukaryota; kingdom Metazoa; phylum Arthropoda; class Malacostraca; order Decapoda; family Palaemonidae; genus Macrobrachium; species Macrobrachium rosenbergii. The sequence goes on along the minus strand of NC_089771.1, from coordinate 21,731,259 downwards.
ATAGTTATAACTTTCATTTCTCTTCACTTTATTTCAGCGGCCTTTGAAAAATGTAAAGCATTCATCAAGAAAAAATGTTCGTCTCAACTTCAATAAACAATACAACAATACAATTATCTGAGTTCCAATCTATGGAAACAATGAGAGAGAGAGAGAGAGAGAGAGAGAGAGAGAGAGAGAGAGAGAGATAAACCATTTACTCATCACAATAATTCTACTACTTTACTCTTTCTCATTTACAATTTCTGATAACCCATTCTTTACACACTAGGTAAACGAAAAGAATAAGAAAAAAAGAAGCCTTAAGTTAGTGAAGGCATTAAAAACGTATTATCATCATGTTTCCACAGACAGAGACTAAACTTTCCTCGGGGCGGGGCGGTGAAAGCAAACACTGGGCGAGAAATCGTGGGAAGCAAAAGTTCACCAAACCAGGAATCACTGGCGCTGGTTTTTCTTGAAAAAGAATTCGGCTTTTGTTGGTGGAAACACTATCAACAACAACAATAATACTAATGATTTAATGAAGAAGAAGAAGAAGAATGATGGTCATGATTCATTTAGTAATTAATAAGTATATAAGTATTGTTACTAATAATTTTATATACCGGTATGTGACAATCCATTCCAGTTTTCTTAATGAGTGAACAGAACAGAGAGAGAGAGAGAGAGAGAAAGAAGAGAGAAGAGAGAAAATCACAATGCTTTTAATTATATAAAAGGACGTCCTCTTACGCATTTTAATGGATTCTTGAAACATGAACATTCACTACTAGTCTACGAATTACTTTACGCGTCTTGGGCCTATCAATTAAATTACTGAGAGGCCTATCTTCACCAATATGACAAATTGTCACTCCCAGTTGAACACTTCTCAAATTGATCGCTTCGATATCTCTTTTCCCTTTCCTGCAAAGCCAATGGATACCTATAACCTTCCCTCTTTGAAAAGGCATGTCTAAGTATTCTCCAAGGCGGTAGACATTATTCTTCCAGGCATTCATTCTCTAATTCTCTCTCAACTTTGAGTAGGCAAGGCTCAAGTTGCCCATCCCGTCTGACTTCACATAAAATAAAAAATTTGTTTCTCCGTGCATAAAAATGGATTTCTGCATGATTATATATTAATTCTATTTCATTTTACTTTCTCTCATATATTCATTAGCTTTTCTAAAATTCACTTCTGATATTTGAAAAATCACTTTTCATTTTTTTTTGTTTGGTGTTACTTTCTCTAAATTAGAAATTTCTGCCCACTTTTACCCAAAAAATGTATATGATTATTATTATTATTATTATTATTATTATTATTATTATTATTATTATTATTATTGTGTATTGTTGTGTTGTTTATTGTTGGTAACAATGACATTTATAAAACATTACTGCACTTTATGAGCAATTTCAGTAGTACTTGTTATAATGAATTATTTTTAGTACGTACAAAATCAAGTATTTTGCTACCCAAAAACACAAACACAAAAATGTATAAAATGAGAGAGAGAGAGAGAGAGAGAGAGAGAGAGAGAGAACTATAAGATGGCCTTGGCATTATTCATGACAATAATCGAAACGTAAAAGAGAAATTATGCGTCATCCCGGTTCCCCATTCCATTCCTTCGATGAACAATGGAGCCGTACTTAAGGAAAGCACTGGAATCATCATGAATCATCTGGTTTTGAGGATAACAGGTGGGGGCAGAATACATGCAGACATCATACATCATCATACACAAGCACTTATATATATATATATATATATATATATATATATATATATATATATATATATATATATATATATATATATATATATATATATATATATATATATATATATATATATATCCTTTTCGTCATCAACAGGGAATTTTATGCTAGGATGGGCATTCTTGGCAAACTGTAGGCAAGCATCTGCTTGATCTTTGTTTCTGAATAAAATGGAGGTATCGTCCGCGTACCGACTGTAAAAGAGTGGGTGATAGGCCAATGGGCAATTGCCCAGCAACTGCTCCCTAGGTAACACACAAAAATATTAGTAAAGACTGGGTCCCCAAAAGGACTGCCCATTGCCATTCCGTCAATTTGAGAATAAGCTCTCCCATTAAAAACAAAGGCAGTGTCCTGAACTGCCAGATATAATCATTTTCTGAAGTTATCTAAACTAAAACCATGAAATAGAATATCGTCATCAGTAAAAATCTCACTTAAGCAATAAAAATCTTACTTAAAATAACCTGGATAGTTTCTTAACACTGGGACGTTGGTGAATAAAGACTGGTAAAGTTACTACAGACGGGGTTGGCTTAAGAGTTAAATTAAATATAAAACTTCAAAATTTTATATCACTTTACATACACACTGCAATTCAAAGAGCATCTTGGACATCAAGACCCCTCTGCCTCCATTTTCTTACTCAAAATTCCTGAAACACTCTCATCCTCCATTCTTTCTACATGACCAGATCACCTACAAATATTCTATTTCATCATTTTTACCACTTCTACCCCCTACCAACCATTCATATTTACATATACTACACAATCGCCTAAACCTCAAAGTTACACAGCTCGTTAAATTTACATTCAACACCGACACCCAACTTGACCCTTTAATTATTCCAATTTTTTTTTTTTCACCGGCATCCCATCTGCTTGAAAGCCTTTTAACAGATTTGCTCTCTTCCTCCTTTCACTTATTCCGTGACTCCCTTCTACATAGTCTTATTACCATCTGTTACACTGATACTGACACTCATTGCTCTTCCTTCCTAGCCTCCTTTTACTCTCCTCTACTTACTCTTGGTAACATTCTCTTTCAATACTCTTCAAAATTCACCTCTCACAAACACTTTAAATACTTTAAACGGCAGTTTTTCTTCATTACCAGCAATCAACGCTGCATCATCCGAAAACATCAGGTACTCACTCCATTCACGTTCGCTTTTCAAGTCCCTCGTTTAGCAACTTTTCAAAATACTCACTACGTCGATGCAGAGCTGAATTCTCTTCAAAGAACATCTCTCCATTCGCACCTTTATTCAAGGATCTCTTTGCTGATTAACCTTTTCATGTCCGTTTGAAAGTTTTTAGGGCAAATAAAAAACTGTATATGGTGTATGGATCTAAAAAAAATTGATCATAGAATTTATATAGCTAGAATATGGAAGGAACTGACGATTTATAGTGTAGATAATATAGTAAAAGCAATTAAATATTTGTAGGATGACAGAGGAGCGTGTCTCAATGAATAAACAAGAATGTAAAACTGACTCTGAGACAATGGAGAGTTTTGTCTTCAAGGTTTTTAGTATTTTTATAAGAAAGGAGGAGTGAATGGAGAGGGGAGTGGCTGATGCTTGCAGATGACACAACGTAAAAACCTGAAAGCTAATGTGAGCTAGAATAAGATTACGAAGTAAAGAATGTTCAGTTTTATGGTGGAATAACGGAAGAGGGTGAGGGAAGAGACTGAACCACAACGGAATTTAGGAGTGAATGTAATAGATGATGGTGGGATGAAACAAGAGGAGAGTCTTAAAAAGGTGAAGTAAGGAAGGGTAGAAGGACTATGGAAAGCATATAGAAGAAAACTTTATGTCCTAGAAAAGACAAAACCGGACTAAATGAAGTGACTGTTGAGCCAACTCTCCTTTATGGGAGTAATGTGTGGATGTTTAATGCAAATGCCCGGAAAATTCTTGAAGTAGATGAAATACAGAGTTTACCTGGTCGAAATGCAATTAAAACGATTTAAAAGATGGTTAATGAGGCGATCCACGTGGTAACAAGATCAGCATAAGTAGCAAGATATATTAGTGTGTTTGAGAAGACGATAAGTTTATGAAAAGAGCATATAATTCGGAAGTTTTGCGAGGAATGAGAAAGAGAAGACCTAGTGAGTGGTAAGTTGATGAAGTAGAGGTTGAGAGCCATATAATATATGAAAGCACGCGACTGTGTACATGGCAGAGGTGAAGGACATGGAGTATCCTGAGGGCTTAGTGCAAATTCTGATCATCATTCTACATAGGATACAAGGATACTGATGATGGAGAAAATTTCATATATATATATATATATATATATATATATATATATATATATATATATATATATATATATATACTCTTTATATATGTATAAATATATTACTAAAAGGACCTCATTCAAACTGGATGGTATCTAATGGAGTTTTTATTCAGAAAAAGTTACAAGTTTTCTTGGACAAACAGTCATTATCAAGTATCATTACGGATTCTTGATAATGTGGACTGTTTTGTCCAAAGCTTTCTTTCTGAATAAAAATCCATTAGATTCCATCAATTTGAAATAGTCACTATCTACTAACACTAATTGTGTATGTACACAGTTAGAAAAAATTATGTATATGATAAATATTTTATATATATATATATATATATATATATATATATATATATATATAATGGAAATGAATATGTAGCAATACGACGTTGGTGGTATTACAACACCAGCATACCCATTTAAATATTCTTGTCAATTGCCAATTGTCCACATTTCTTCAGTGATCAAGGGGCAAGTTTTGGTATCCAGAAATATATGGCTGCAACGTTTATACAGTTTTATGGGCCTTTTATCATCACAGTAAACTGTTAGATTACAGTAAAGACATTCATATAATATATATATATATATATATATATATATATATATATATATATATATATATATATATATATATACATATATACATACATATATATATATATATATATATATATATATATATATATTTATGCACACACACACACAGCTCTATACCTACACGTTAGGAAACCTTGACATCAGACAAGTAATTATACATTCAGAAGGCCTTTGTGCCTGGGGATACATACTTGATTCAATTCAGTTATTTCGGACAATACAAAACAAACACTCAGCAATCAGATAATGCAACATTTGTCAGATAGTTGTTCCCCAGTATGCAAAATGAAGTCGCAAATAACCTTGCCCTAGACCTGGAACTGATTGCTAGGCCTTGTATTGTGGTCTCGTTCTTTAATGCATAAATAACAATGGCATTAATGATTCTAAATATTTGACTACGGCTGAAGTCATCCACGCAATACGTCTTTTCCTACTTGCTGCACTTGAAAAAACATAATTAAAGTTAACTGCGAGCTTGATATTGTATGTAAATATTCCTGTATCTACGGAGATTATGGCATTATTGCCAAGTGCTTTAAATTATTTGTTCGATCATTGTGGGAATAAATGTTCTCTGGTCTGGCCGTGAATACCTTCCCGGGATCTTAACCCTTCAGATAAAGTTGCTCTAAGTGGTGGTCCTTCATCCCCGCCATTGGACCAAAGGCGATCATGATTTAGGCCACCGTCCGAGGAAAATCAGTGCAGCCATCACCTTCCACGAGGCTTTATTTCAACACCAGCATCAGTTATCGCCTTGAATGACGGCGCCTCTGTAATTAGCAGCGTCGACAATCAAGTTCTGGTGAGCGGCCATGATATCACATTGCCCAGGTTTCTAATTTATGTTTTTATGGATACGGAACTCTAGCACATAAACTTCCAGGTAGTTTTATTAATGAAGATGTTTCGACGTTTACGAGAAAATATAGTACTCCCTTCAAGCGCACCGCAGAGCTTTCAATTTCCTAATTTTCATTACTAATTATGTAATAATAAATTTTTTCGTTTCATGTATCTTTGTTTGCTTGTTATGCTCCTCACCATATTTGTTTTACTTTTCTATCATATCCACTGTAAACACTACATATATATATAGTATATATATATATATATATATATATATATATATATATATATATATATATATATATATATATATATATATATATATATATATATATATATATATATATATATATATATATATTGATTAGGAACAATCGTTTGTCGATTGTTGCCTCCTTTGTTTTTGTTTGTTTTTAATTACTGGCGTCAAACTTCGTCAGTCAGGTTCTGGAGGGCGAAACGACTGGTGGTGCAGGGCAGCAGCGAGTCTAGTTGGGGTAGCAGCATCAGGTATTCGTACCTGAGGATCAGTCATGGCAGCAGAGCAGCAGTGGAGAGTTTTTGAGGACGAGATGGTTTGCCGTGTCAGCTCTGTCATAGTCGTCGTTATCGAAGGAGGACGTCAGTACTGCCCCCTTAGGGACAAAGGCGGTTGTCGTATCGGCTCTGTCTTGATCGTCCGACATTGGACTGTGGTCCTCATTGTTTGAGGAAGTGTCCCTGTTTGCTTTGTGCATCAGTGTTATGCTGCTCTGCTGTTAATTTAATTGTATTATGCTAACTGTTTTTACTGTTGATTGGTTATTATTATTATGCTCACTATTTCGAGTTTGTTATTAACTGTTACGATGCTCCCCACTGTGTCATTTATTATATGTCTATTAACTTACAGTATTTAAAAGTTTTGACTCATTTGACTTGTTTTTTTGAATGTTATGTATGTTAATCATTGTTTCGTGTGTTTTCGCCACCCAGAACCTTGACTCACTGTAAATATGTATAGAACTAATTTGTAATAAACTAATATTAAGGTAATCATTTTTGTATTTGTTCTGCTCCTCCCTCCTTTGTTTGTCACCTCTCGTCCTCCAGTCATTACAGCCCATTTTGCTTGTTTTCTGTAAAGAACACCATCGATCTCGAGAGAGATCGAATATATATATATATATATATATATATATATATATATATATATATATATATATATATATATATATATATATATATATATATATATATGCATATATGTAAACGCGTGCGTCTTTTGCGTTAGCAAGATATTTCCCAGATTTCTGAGCCTAGTCTTTCAATTTTCTTTTCATGCCATTTCAATCTTCTTTATATCTTTTATTTTGACAATGATTTCCTTAAAACAAAACCAATAAGTTTGGGATACAAGAAACCTGAGAGCAAACCTGCCAACCATTCAGTACTTTCTAAACACAACAGTGAATTTCATTTACAGAAGAGAATTTATTCTATTTAAAATAAATATAAATTTAAGGAAATAACTCGAATAGTAAGAGAAAATTATTGTAAGATCAAAAGAATAAAAACCCCCAATAAAAGCACATTTATACAAATAAACAACAGCAGTATGATTCACCTACAGTGTGTCTTGCACGGCACACTGTGGACGGTTCTAAAGGCTCTCAGCGCCCCTATCTTCCCCTTACTCTAATTTGTCACCTTCAATGTTAATAATAATAATAACAACCACCGATGAATACAACAGTAGTGTAAAAAACCGTAAGCTAAGAAAAAACAATAGAACAACAAAGAAGCAGATAAAAAAAAAGGGAAAATGAAAGAGCCAGACAAACCTTTACATTAATATTCATAAAAGTGAGTGACAGTTACAGATGGGGATGATGATAAACAAATTTGAAACATAAGAAATTGAGAAAATTTAGTGAGAAGAACCTCTTGGTGTCACACGGCTAAAGACATTGTCGACATACCAAAAACTATTCTTCTAAAGTACAAAACAAAAAAACAAAAAAAAAAAAAAAGTAAAACATCCTCCCAAGTTTCTTCGGCGCAATCGAGTTTCCTGTGCAGCCGCTACAGCGTATATTCAAGGCCACCGAAAATAGATCTATCTTTCGGTGGTCTCGGTATAATGCTGTTTGAGCCGCGGTCCGTGAAACTTTAACAAATGCCTGGCGGTGGTCTATCCTATATCGTTGTCAGAAGCACGAGTATGACTAACTTTAATCATAAATTAAAATTACTGAGGCTAGATTGCTGCAATTTGGTATGATTGATGACTGGAGGTTGGATGATTAACATAAGATCTGAGGGCGGACAGAAAAAAGTGCGGACAGAATAATGTGCGGACAGAAAAAAGTGCGGACAGAATAAAATGCAGGCAGAAAAAGTGCGGAAAGAAAAAAGTGCGGACAGAATAAAATGCGGGCAGAAAAAGTGCGGACAGAAAAAGTGCGGACAGAATAAAGTGCGGACAGAAAAAAGTGCGGAGAGAATAAAGCGCGGACGGACAGACAAAGCCAGCACAATAGTTTTCTTTTACAGAAAACTATAAAAACCACTGAGGAGAGAGAGAGAGAGAGAGAGAGAGAAGAGAGAGAGAGAGAGAGAGAGCCGGAAATAACTACAAAGAAATGATATCGCTGGCACCCTTCCCGTCCTTCAAAAGTCTCTTTGAAGTTGTACCTACTTGTCAAGGGTTGTATTTTGCAATGGGCTGTTTGTAAGTCTGGGAAAATGACCTGCACCAGGGCTTTGAAGGCTTATGAGATGCCAGATAATTCTTTAGATCCAAAGATATGGAGTCGTTTCTATGCAAAGCAATTTTTTTTATATAAAAAAACATTACTTTTGAGACGTGAACCGCTAGGACGTCCTGATTTCTCTCTGTCGCTATACATTAATATACTTCTGTGTTTTGCTGGCAGAAAACCTCTAAAATTTTTATAAATAAGTCCATCAGTGAACACTTGCCTCTAACAAGAATAAAATGAGCCGAAGTTTCTTCGGCGCAATCGAGTTTTCTGTACAGCGTATAATGCTTTATGAAACTCTGCCGCAGCCCATGAAACTCGCAGCCGATAACCTGTGTTGTTGGCACTATAAAGTAATTGCCAGACGCATGATCATAAGCAACATAAATTAAATAAAAACTACTGAGGCTAGAGGCCTGCAATTTGTTATGATTGATGATTGGAGGGTGGACTATCAACATACCAAGTTGCAGCCCTCTAGCCTCGGTAGTTTTTAAGATCTGAGGGCGGACAGAAAAAGTGCGGACGGACAGACAAATAGCCATCTCAATAGTTTTCTTTTAAAGAAAGCTAAAGGTACTTCCACATTTACGTATAAGCAAAAACCCAATGAATCCCTCTCCCCACACACAAACACAGACTTACAGAGGTCACATGAAGGAAAGCCTCCACCAACCGGATGTACAGTAGATTCTCTCTACGACCTCGAAGGCCTCCGTTTGATCCCCACATCCCAAAACTTAGGCCTTCTGTGATCAAGCCTATCCTTGGCCGTTTCCGCAAAGGCCGTAGGCTTATTGTGGCCCTATAATCAATTTGCATCCCAATGCCAGTTATAATTTGCCCCATTACCATATATTCCCCTTTCGCGGCCATTACGAGAGATACATTGTTGCCAGCGCTCATCGGAGACTAGCGTTCTTTTTTTCTCCCCCAAAACGCGCAAGTTGCGAGAGTAGAAAAAAGTAGCTTATTCAAGTACACGAATTACTATGCAGCATATGATTCCTTTTTACAGTATGAATGACGATATCGATATCCACTTTCAAAAATAGCGGCGAATCTCATCGAATGTTTTACGACATGTCTATAACCCTAATATTCAGAACATGTACAAGTTAAAGACTGGCAAGAAGGCCTATTCTAATAATCTCTCTTTAACTTCTAAAACTCGATTTAATGGATTTAATGTGATGCAGCAATAAAACTCACCGAGAGAATGAGTCATATTTAAAACAACTTCGGCTAAGTATCCACAGCAATGGTGGAAATTGTTTCAATTAAAAAATATCAAATGTACTACTAATACTCACCAGCTGTGAAAGTTGTGAATATTTTAAGACGGAACTGTCATATATCACGAACCTGTAAGAAAAAGAAAGGGAATTAGTAAAGAAAATAAAGACATTTTACTTATCTCTATTTAAAACTCCTTATCCCTGATCTTCGGGTACATGCTGTTCAAAATCCTTTGCACTCAGGTCTTCCCAGACTACAGCAACAACCACGTAGCGAAACTCTAGATATGAAGTTGATTGCAGTTTTACGTTTTCTTCACAGGTTTAAAAGCCATGCAGTTTTCTAGAACTTTTATTTCTGCTGTGAATACACTCTAGATTCGTCCTCAGGATAATACGAGACTCATTTCATAGTTTATACTATATATATTCTCTTTCATAGTTTAATCTCCACGTCTTAATTTCATTTTCGGTGCTGGGCTGATTTTCCCTGCTGGGCACTAGGGCTTATAGCATTCAGCTTTTTCAACTAAAGTTGCAGTCTGGCTTCGGTAATAATAACAATGTGAAATATTTAAAAAAATATGAACAATCACACTCAAAGGAAGTGAGATTTATACGTTCTCCGGTCAGAAAATCAATATATTCTGTTGTAGATAAAATACTCGATATAACGGAGAGAGAGAGAATTTATAATGAAACATTCAGAAAAACAAATATTAAATTCTCAAGTGAAACAATTTAACCGCAATTTATCATTTTCGTTTCTATAGGATGATGCTTATTATTGTGACAAAATTATATGACCTTGGTAATGCCAACCATACACATCAAACTGTGAAGAGTGCAATTCTCCACCTGCTTTTGTTGTTAAAAATTCTCATGACTAAGGGTCTTACAATAACAGTCAGCAGGTAATTGAGCAAAGGAATCCCGGGGGGAGGGATACAGCCCTGGTAAATAAGGTCACTCATTAGACTGGGGTTGATATTTTACTCTGGGAACTTCATCAATGGTCATCTCTAATAAATTTAGCTTGGGAACAAATCACAAAAAAACAAAAGATACACCCAGAATGTATATATATATATATATATATATATATATATATATATATATATATATATATATATATACATACATATATATATATATATATATACTCTATATATATATATTATATATATATATATGTATATTTATATATGTATATTTATATATATAGCCTATAACACTATGCATATATAATTATTTATTCATATATATATATATATATAATATATATATATATATATATATATATATATATATATATATATATATATATATATATATATATATATACATACAGTACATATTATAGATATGCATACATATAATAATTATGTATATATATACATACATAAATATATACATATATATATATATATATATATATATATATATATATATACACATATATCATTATTATTCAGAAGATGAAACCTATTCATGTGGAACAAGCCCACAAAAGGGGCCACTGACTTGGAATTCAGGCTTCCAAAGAATGTGGTGTTCATTAGGCAGACGTAAGAGGAGGTAAAGGAAAATACTGAAAGAATATATCTTAATCTGGAAACGTGATCAACCCGTCTTGCGGGGCTGTAGTTTAAGTTAGGTCATTTTGAGTTTCCTCTGGAGTCTAGTGTATCAGACATTTCTCGGTATCGCCGAGTAATGACATATAAAAATGCTTCTAACGTGATTTGATTACACATTTCACTTACCCACCCCAAAAGGCGTAGAGATCAAAGAATTAGAGGAAATTATTTCTGGTGATAGAAATTCATTTCTCGGTATAATAATAGTTCGGATTCAAATGGCTGTAGGTCCCGTTGCTAGATAACCAACTGGTTCTTAGCCACGTAAATAAGTCTAATCTTCGGGCAGCCCTAGAGCTGTTTAATCAGTTCAGTGGTCTGGTTAAACTAAGTATAACAACTTAATATACTCTATGCAATTTCCTGTAAAAATTATCCCTCGGCAAGGCCGACACCTGAGTGTTGATGACAGAGAGCAAGTAAAAAATGCGCCGAAGTTTCTTCGGCGAAAGCGAGTTTTCTGTGCAGCGTATAATGCTGTATGAAACTCTCAGCCACGGCCAATGAAACTCTCAGCCGAGGCCCATGAAACTTTAAGCACGGCCCGGTGGTGGCCTGTGTTCTTGGCACCTATAGCGGTGCCAGACGCATGATTATGGCTAACTTTAACGTAAAATAAAATAAAACTACAGAGGCTAGAGGGCTGTAATTTGGTATGTTTGATGATTAGAGGTGGATGATCAACATACCAGTGGCAGCCTTCTAGCCTCAGCAATACAAGATCTGAGGCGGACGGACAGACAAAAAAGCCATCTCAATAGTTTTCTTTTAAAGAAAACTAAAAAGCGGGTATAAAATATTAAAGAAAATGTTCATGGGTAGTGGAACAAGAATTTCAACATTAAATAAAATAAACAACTCAGAGAACAATGAAACATAACACGAATACATTAAAACTTGAGAAGAAAACGATACTTACGTAACCCGACGAAAGCATCCTAATCCACACAGAATAGCAGACCAACAATAAGTCAAACGATTGGCTAATAAAAGAATCCGAACAGACCCAACATCTTTCAAGAAGGAAGCGAAACGGGATCAAATGAGAAACTTAATGCGAATAAAGGAGACAAAAATTCTGCTTGGATAAAACAGTGTAATACCTCTAGCGTCACTGTTATAAAATACAGACCAAAAACAAGAATAAGGAAAGACACAAAGTACTCTTGTGTGGAGGAGAGATAAAGAAGGCAATTTAAAACACGCACAGAAAAGATAACACGACAACATGAAAGGATTAGTTAAGAAAAGTATTACCCGTGATGTAAACGATATTTGCCAAAAAACAAAAAAGATAAAAGGCAATACAAAGAAAAGGAAAGGCGGAAGAGCAATGATGATACCATGAAAGATAAATAACAATAACAAATGAAAACAGAAAAGATATGGGGTTAAAAGGGTAACAGAGCAGAATACAGAGGAAGCATGAGAGAGAGAGAGAGAGAGAGAGAGAGAAAAAAGATACTTCAAACGATAATGTGCATGGAAAAGGGAGCAGAACAGCATCTTCCATCCAAATCGAAACGAGAAAACAAACAAAAAATGAGACAAAATGTTAGGCGTCCGAGAGTGAAAGACAAGGATTACCTCAAAGAAGCTGTCCCGTTTTGGTGGTATTTTTGACAGGAAAATGAACGCTCGCGCCCGCTGTTTCTTCTCTCTTCGTCTTCTTCTTCTTCTTCGTTCTCTTTCCACCCCAAATACGACCGACAATTCAACTAACAACCAGGTACACAAATCGCTGCTTAGGTGAACTGAGGCACATTGGAATTAAGAGAAAGCTCTCTCCTCTGTCCCCTGATCGTCCGGTCTGAGAATCGAACGCTGGTCCCACAGGTTGAGAGAGAGAGAGAGAGAGAGAGAGAGAGAGAGAGAGAGAGCAATGATAGTAAAAAAGATAACGTGAGAGGCAGGGAGGGGTAGGATAATGATTATAATGAGCCTGTACCGTCTGTCCCAATTCACGGCCCCAAAAAAGCTTTCAAGAAAAGCCGAGATAACATGCTGGGACTCGTCCCTGCTTAAAAATGGACGAGATGATGATAACGGTAATGACCAGGATGAAACGAACCCTTTTCTTCAGAGTCCTTTGTTTAATTTGCTGTGTTAAGAAAGAAATGAGAGAGAGAGAGAGAGAGAGAGAGAGAGAGAGAGATATTGCTGTGTTAAGAAAAGAAATATGAGAGAGAGAGAGAGAGAGAGATTGCTGTGTTAAGAAAGAAATATGAGAGAGAGAGAGAGAGAGAGAGAGAGAGAGATATGGCTGTGTTAGAAGAAGAGAAATATACACGAGAGAGAAATAGAGAGAGAGAGAGAGAGAGAGAGAGAGAGAGAGAGAGAGGCAGGGTGGTCAACAACAAACTTACGAAAACTTTCCTCTGTGCAAGCATTTGCAAGCTCATGTGCACGCACACTCCCAGAGACACAAGAGTTGAAAGCAATTATTTAGAACATACAATTCATACGAGATCTCAGGAAGCAGGAAAAAGTGAAATACAACAATGTCACTATTCAATGTAACGCTCATTGAGAGTGCAATCTAGCACAGAAGAAACCAACAGTTTACCTGAAGCAGAGACGAATTTTCATAAATATCTTGCAACGTATATCGGCAGCACAAAGCACGCACTTACCGTTATCATCGCGGGGAAAGTCCTGGAACACCTGTGTCCAAAGATGAATCTTTAAAACAAACGTTCTTTTTTTCTCAGTAAAGGCCAACACACAACGATGCAGAGAGAGAGAGAGAGAGAGAGAGAGAGAGAGAGAGAGAAAATGATCTGTGAGCATCATGAAAACATTGACACAAAAAATGAAAACTGTAAAATCCGTGAACAAGTACAGATGGCCTGGCTTTAGGAATGTTAAGAGGAACAAATTGACAAGTAAAAAATGCGCCGAAGTTTCTTCGGCGCAATCGAGTTTTCTGTACAGCGTATAATGCGGTATGAAACTCTCACCCACGGCCCGGTGTTGGCCTGTGTTCTTGGTACCTATAATGGTGCCAGACGCACGATAGTGGCTAAATTTAACCTTAAATAAAATAAGAACTACTAAATCTAGAGGGCTGCAATTTAGTATGTTTGATGATTGGAGGGTGGATGATCAACATACCAATTTGCAGCCCTCTAGCCTCAGTAGTTTTTAAGATAAGAGGGCGGACAGAAAACGAGCGGACCGTAACACAAATAGCCATCTCAACAGTTTTCTTTTACAGAAAACTGAAACTGGTTAAGAAATATATTCGAAGTACGACTCAAATTTCAACCTGCTATCATCTTAGAAAAAAGGATAATCTAAGCAGTCAAAACATCCACATATACAAGAGTAAAAAGCAATCATAAAATATCAACAAAAACGAATTGTAAAAGTAACTAATACGACGCACGGGTTTTAAAATTTCCTCTAGCTCCACCACAAGAGGTATATCTACGCCTGTAATATTCAAGCAGATTACACATGCGAGGATGCAATGCCTCACATGCTGTTCTATAAATTCTAATTTTCCTTTAATATCCTTGCTTCAAAAAATTTATGCTTTTGGGAGTTGGGATCTCATATATGAGAATATATAACAATCACCACCCATCTCCCTCTCCCTACCGAGAACGCTTACGAAAATAACATTCTCTCTCTCTCTCTCTCTCTGAAAAGAAAAAAAATGTATGGAGGACAAAGATAAAAAAACATCAAAATAAAAAGTCCTCCACAAAAAGACTCTAAGAAAATAAATCAAAGAGATCTTGAAGCAGCAACAGCACCAGCACTCGTGAGGACCAAAGGAAATGATTAGGCCATAACGATAAAAAAAAGATTCCTTCCTGACGACGTTTCTGACGGAAAGGCTTTCATTTGCAGAAATAAGATCATACACAGCGTTCAAAGAGAGAGAGAGAGAGAGAGAGAGAGAGAGAGAGGTCTTAGCGGTCATTCATACACACACACACACACACACACACACACAGAGAGAGAGAGAGAGAGAGAGAGAGAGAGAGAGAGAGAGAAGAAACTGCTGGCAGAACTGGGATCTCATTTAGTTTTAAAACAGCGAGAACCAGACGGAGAGCAGGGACATTCAGTGATAAAAATAGGATAATTTACAGTCAAGGGGAAGAGAGAGAGAGAGAGAGAGAGAGAGAGAGAGAGAGAGGGAGGGTTAAAGCACTTACAAGCGGGCCGCAACAAAGATTAGGAAGTAGTTCTTATCAACAACAGGAGAAGTGGTTACAAGAGATGCTTCTCGACTCGTTCCTTCCTTCCCTCCCTCCTCACCCCACCCCCCCAACACAAGGTTTCCCACTCCCCTTCTCCCTTCCCGCTCAATTGTCATTTACTTCACGGAACGGCGGAACGAAACTTCTTAAAACAAGCTAATTATCCCTACTGGATGCTTTCCAAATGTGAATTAGTGGCTTTCAGCGTATCGGACGTTGTCGTGAATGCTGCTCAAGCGACTTCTTTTCATCTCTCTCTCTCTCTATTTTCCTTGTTATAAATATGTTGATACATAATGATAAAGTAAATGACTTATATATATATACATATAAATATATATATATATATATATATATATATATATATATATATATATATATATATATATATGTCTATATCTATATATTTTATATTTATATATAGTTTACGAATGAGATACCGAGTGTGTTTGTTATTAGTAAGCGTGTGTATATCAACATTAGATTTTCTCCCCTCACAGATTACTTCATAAACTATCGAGACAATGGTCACGGTGCCATTCACACTTTATCGGCCATGAACCAACACGCAGAAAACTTTATCCACCTACCCAGAAGATTCATCATCAGAACGTCAGACCCGCTATACACAATGCGTCGTTGCTGTCCTCTTCTTGCGAGCACGATCTCGCGTTCCCAAGGCTGTTTCTTCCATTAGCTCCTCCCAAGCATCCAATCCAGGTCTTCTTTTCCTTCCTTACAACACTTCTTCACCACCCTAGTCTCCTTCAGTTTCTTTATGAGTTTAGTTTTTGCGTCCCTTCTTTCACAACAGTTTCCACTCAAACTCATGAGTACGATCATACGCTCACATATATCAGTATCTCATTTAAAATTAAGAACAATCATGATAGAGAGAAAACTTATTTTTAAAAAATTTTACTACCTTTTAAAAGCCTGGCAAGGGTTGCAACGCTTGCCTGATGTTTTGGGAGAAAAGTAAAAAAAAATATTTTCTAGCAAGTGAAGATGTTCACAGTTGACAGAAAAATTCAGACTGAGAGTTTTCGTTTAAAACCCAACATTAATATTTATATTTGTAATGGCAGGCGTTCAGCTAGACAATGAAACAATCTGTGCATAAGGACAGTATGATAATGAAACCTCTTCAGTAACTTTATTACTACAGATTTTTTCAGAGGCAACGCAAAAATTAGCATATAATCCCCCACTAAGGACTCAAGCTGCTGAGTTTCGGAATTCTGGCTTTCGTAGTAATAAATGGCGGGTGACCACATTTTCACGTGACGAACTTTTCGTATACAGGTCTCACGTGTTCCACAGAGTAAGCATTTTCTGGAGCGACAAAATAAAGCCACCCCCGCCCACGCCCTCTCGGCCTCATGCTTGACAGAGCTTCATTTACAGCTGCTGCCCGCCCACAAAGATCTCACTTTTGCCAGAAATTTCAAATCCTGGAAAACGTTTTCACCAAAATAATTACAATTATCTACATAACATTTTATAATTTTATACATTGCTTTATGACGCAATCTATGATATGAAAGCACTTCAGTCATTTGTCCAAGCAATTGTAATTTTATGAAACTAGACTATTTTTTTTCCATTATGGCGGACCCCACTTTGGAAACCCCAGGCTTACCGGACTGAATTTAGCAAGCAACAAGTGACTGTTACGAATTCATTATAAATACATTCTGTTAGCTGACAAGAGCCCTGCCCCGCAGGTGACCTCAAACCGTAATGACCAACTGGACACACACCAAATAAATGCTCTTCGCTGTCATGACTAAAAGGTTAAGAGGAGAGGAATATCAAAATAATACATGCCATGCAATAATTTACAGTATTGTAGTTTCTTCTCTTTTTCTAATTTAATATACATTAAGATATCTCCAATATATAGCGATAAATTTGCCTTGTTCTGTGAAAAATACTATCTACACATCTAAATGCTGCATTTTCGGATTCTAATATTCACGTATACGGACCACAACAAATGAAAGAAAAGCTGCACAAATTTCAGTTTTGTTGCAAAGGCAAATAATATTGTGGAAAATGTAACGTGTACCTACAATAAAAAAAAAAAAAAAAACAGATCTCGAATGCCTCCTCCTCTGTAAGAGAATATCTCGAGTATTCGTTATATTATTTTAACTAACAAACGAAAGTGCTTTGGGGTTTAATTCATTAAAAAATATGAAAAGCAATTCCTTCAAGAATACAAAGATTTGAAATTAGTTCATTAGTAAACATAACTCTACCCCTCTTTCTCTTTCTCATTCTATCAGTCTGCCTAATCTACAGTGTCTATCAATCACTCCTTGTAATTAGCAAGGGCATCTCTCTCTCTCTCTCTCTCTCTCTCTCTCTCTCTCTCTCTCTCTCTCTCTCTCTCTCTCTCAGTCTCAGTCAATTAGCTTTGTGCATCTCCAATGAAACCAAATGCTTGTATCGAAAAATGACCAAGGGGACTAAAAAACCAAATTTCCTTTTTATTTTATCCTTCAGTTTGGCATTAATGGATTTCATTTTTAGATTCCTGGAACGTATTCCTGAATTTGCAAAAGGCGCCGTTAAAACCATTTAACCCAAAACGGGTTTATTCGGTTGGTAAACACATAAATGTTTATCGACAAATACGGTATTATTCATTCATGCGATGTTTTTGAAGCATATCAAAATTGCCGGACTGCACGAATGATATGGCCAATTATTTTAATCACTCATCAATGAAATATATATTTTAAATTCATGTGCGACTGATCGTATGATGAGTTTTTCACTTTCCTTTATTTTCTATCATAGAGGTCTCTCTCTCTCTCTCTCTCTCTCTCTCTCTCTCTCTCTCTCTCTCTCTCTCTCTCTCTCTCTCTCTCTCTCTGTCAGAAGAATGAAAAGCAATTTAATTAGCTGTTATAATAATAACGGCAGAGATTGGACCTTAAAAGCTGTTTCCAGTACACATCCATATAAAATACTCCTCTCTCTCTCTCTCTCTCTCTCTCTCTCTCTCTCTCTCTCAAAGAATGCAGAGCCATAAAATTAATCACAACCATAGCCCCATAAATTCTTTGAAGTGTCTCACTGACCGATGCCATCCCCTTATCTTGAAAGATGTTTTATCAGTGAATCCCGCCCTGCGCAAAGTTTGTAATCGTTTCACAAATCAATTCCTCTGGTCCCCTTCAATGGCAGTCACTTACAGATGACGGTTCTATAATAGGGTCCACAGAAATGGAGTTTACACTTTATTAGTGAACTGGCATAAACAAATATAAGGCGTAACGTTAATCTTCCGTAAAAAACACAGACGGAATTTTTATCCGTTCTTTTGTAAGAACGCTTTCACATCTATAATTTCCTGGTGTTTTCCGTTGTGGTTATACGTGAAATAACCACAGTCACACACATACATACACATATATCATATACGTGTATACATATATATATATATAAAATATATATATATATATATATATATATATATATAATATATATATATAAAATATATATGTATATGTATATGTGAATTTTTGTCATACACACCATGATTCACAAACATCAACCAAAAAC
The DNA here is from genome assembly GCF_040412425.1 of Macrobrachium rosenbergii. NCBI lineage: Eukaryota > Metazoa > Arthropoda > Malacostraca > Decapoda > Palaemonidae > Macrobrachium > Macrobrachium rosenbergii. The sequence goes on along the minus strand of NC_089771.1, from coordinate 21,712,310 downwards.
ACCATCTAATATTCAGCTGACTATACCTCAGGAATAACGTACACCCCATAAGAATTACAAATATAAATATATATATATATATATATATATATATATATATATATATATATATATATATATATACACATACACAAATAAATATATATACATATATATATATATATATATATATATATAATTTTGTGCTCTATCCCAAAAATTCGTAGACAGACTCAACCTCCTGGTAAGAAATGCGTATTCAATACAATCAAAAGCAAACGACGTAAGAAATGACTCAGCCATCGACGTAATTTTCTGCTTAATATGAAAATTGAGACGGCGTCGAGTGGAGGGAGGGAGCTGCTTCTGAAAGGGACACCCACTCACGCAGAAGACCGTGTCAAATCCAAACATTTTACTCTTTTTACCCCTTCTGGAGAAGCAGCACTGACACATACGAACACAAACATTTTAATTAGATGTTGTTTATTAGTTTTCTGGGGACAAATAGCGCGCAACTAAGCACACCAACAGATCTTTTTCATTCCGAGCTTTCCACCCTTGTTATTTTTAGAAATTAAACACGTGAACGGTTACAATGCAATCGTACCTCTTCACTTCTTAAACACAACCTTATTCTACCTTTTACTGTTTCGAGGCGGAACGTAAACGTACAATATGTTAATAAAATAATTTCATGTTAATATTAATTCATTACATGGAGGTTTTGACAATAGCAATGATTCCATTCCAAGGATTTTATTTACTATTCATTTTGTGCACACACGCACACACACACAAAAAATATTAAATAATGCGTATTGCAATATACTAGGACCTTGGGAATCAGCAACTTTTTATGCAGCGGCGCATGCAATGTTAATATAATTATGGTGAAATTACGTTAATAGGAATCTCGCCTAGAAATACTTGCATACTGTTAGCCTACATTCCTTAGCTAAGCAAGAAGTAATCTATCAGTTCCTAAGATATTTCAATCTTAAGTGTATTCCAAAGGTGAGGTCTAATATTTTCTTTTCTATACCAGTTAACTTTAGTTACTATTTTATTGTTATAAAAATAGTTTAACCAGACCACTGAGCTGACTATCAGCTCTCATAGGCCTGGCCCGAAGGATCTGAATGAAATACTGTGCCAGGTTTAGATCCAGAGGCCAAGCACTGGGACCACATAGGTCATTCGGCGTGGTGATGAATGAGTGAAAATGAAACTAAAAACTGCACTAAGGCATATGTTTTTACAATGAAACACACGCACACAAGAAATACATTTACTCATGCTTCCATACATACATACACTTAAAAAAATAGATCTTGAGTTACTGTGTAGCAAGAATATCTAAAGAGTGATCTGTCAAAATACTGACTTTAACGTTGATTCCTTATATATATGAACTGATGTAAATTTCTAGGTCTAGAATCTTAAAGATATTTGTTTACATGCACTGTAAATAGCTAACAATGACAGCCTGGTCTGTAAAAACTAATAGTAAAAAAAAAAAAAAAAAAAAAGTCTTGAAGTCCGATGATAATAAATATCTGATGAAACATTTTCTCATTCTCACCTGTAAAAATTTTCACTCAGCAGTATAATAGAATAAATTTAAAGTGGTATAAGTATTAAAATCACTGACAAAATTCCTACTAGCTCCATCCACCAGCGTTTTGACATAATGTGGCTCTTAAAAAGTAATTACAGCAAATACAGCGACACATCCCGTTAAGAGCAAGAAGTGATTTTATCTGATGACATTTTGGAAATTAAATCTAAATTCAAACACTCCGTCACTCGATTTTGGTTGTCTGCTAAAATCCAGCTCTCTGACTTAATCGACAGTTAGCATTACTATTACCACGAGCTTGTTCGCGGCGCTATGGAATTCAACGCTGCTGTGCCCTACCCTCCCGATCCCCTGCCTACCACGACCCCACTCGGGGCGGACAAACCGGTTTCTCTGGGATGGGTGGCTGTGCACGTCTCCCCTATTGTCACACGGGGAAGGACAAACAAGTTCAGATCCACTTGGATTTTATTATTATATATTACCATTTTATAAATTTAGAAATAGAAATAGAATCTGAATTTTGTCTGGGCCAAGCTCGACCAGGTCATTCAGCTGAAAGGAAATTGAGGAGTAGAAAGGTTTGAAAGGTGTAACAGGAAAACCTCGCAGTTGCAATATGAAACAACTGTTCGGAGAGGGTGGATAGCAAAAAGGAAGAAAGAAAACATGAGTGAATGAGGTACAATAACAGGAATTAGTATAAATTTAGGGAAGCCTAAAACTGTACACGTTAAAGTAACGTACTAAATTTTTTTCGTCCTTTGTGCAGCAAACTGTTTTTTTTTACTAATAATTCACGAAATTTACACCAAATTTTCTAGTTTACTATATTGTCCGTTCAAAGGAATTCTTATTCATCTACACAAAGCCTCTCTTGTACTGTCAAACCTTATGCTGTAATCTCTTTTTGTATTCTGAAATGATTTTCTGTACTCTTACTAAATATCATCAGTAACTGATAACCAACGAATGCAGCATGAATAAAATGACGCTTACTCGGAAATACAAACGAGATCTTAAAAAGAGATTACTATTGAATGTTGATAATATTTTTCATATGGAAGGTTGCTTTCTTTAAATGCTATAAAGTACACTCGCGCGCTCGAGACAGAGACAGAGAGAGAGAGAGAGAGAGAGAGAGAGAGAGAGAGAGAGAGAGAGAGAGAGTAATGGCGACTACAGCCCAAATTCCCGAGGGATTTAAAGAAAATGAAACACTTTTTATATTTTTTCATTCCTATCCATACAGTATTCTTTTTTCCAGTCAGGCATATGGACGGTAGTCTATAAAGGAGATGCTTTGGTTGGGTTAACTGTCTGATAACCTGAAAAGCACCTTTAATCTCTGATTAAAATCATCATAAGTTACCCCACAGTTATGTAACTCATCTCATTTATCTGTACAGTATATATTATATATATTATATATATATATATGTATATATATATATATATATATATATATATATATATATATATATATATATATATATATATATATATATATATATATATATATATATATATATATATATATTATATATAAATTCTGATATCACATCAGGATCAGATCTTTAAACTGAAAGGAAAGGGCGCCGCCCGCACTAGAGCCATACAAATCATAAAAGACCTGGGTTCCGATCTGATATAAATCAAAAATTTATTCTATTCCACACTTGATTTTTGTGTTATTACTATATATATATATATATATATATATATATATATATATATATATATATATATATATATATATATATATATATATATATATATACAAATCTGCTAAACGTCATTTCAGGTAATTTCCTTAGTATCCAAGGCGAACGAATTTATTTCATCCCTATGCCCTCTTTGTGAAGTCGCAAAGTTACATGGTGGTCGTAACTCCAGTTTCGTGTTGAACAGACCGTATCATAACATCTCATACTGGTGTCGTATCTATTGTGATGAAATCGTGACCACGAAGTCATTTTTGCACTCGGCAGGCCGACTGACTGGCTACTGCCACTCGCTGCGATCAAAGGTTATGATGCATCAGCGTGAATCGACATACAAATCTTTATTAAAGTTGGTTGTGCACTTTCGCAGGGACAAACAGAATTTCCAATGATGATGATTTTCACTTCGGGCAACTTTTATGAAATCTAACTCCACATTCATATCTATTAAATGAAACTATCTTCAATTGAGCAAAATTCTAATCTCATAAGGTTACAATGCCCAACAGCAACAATTATTCCAATGAAGAATATCTACTCTGAGATAAAAGAACTTGACGAGAAAACTAATGGTTTAGTTTTTAATAATGTAAAACACGTTTCCACAAATTTGGTCCACATAATGGTGGAAGTCTCTTCAGTGCTTCTTAATAAGGATCAGATCTGAGTAACAGATGTAATGACGTTATGGATAACATGAAAAACGACAAGAACAGTGGTAACAGTAAGGTAACTGTTGATTTTTGACAACGTTATTGCTTTTTCCAGTCGACATATAAGCTTCCCTTATTTTTCTGCATATCACACCGAGTGTTTCTGACGTATGATAATAATAGCTTCTTTGCTATGAAAGTGAAAGTGGTAGGGTAGAAGGCTGGCAGTGTTTTTCTTATGATAAGTATAAATATATATGTGCAATGCATATGTACAAGACCACAACATTGTATGTCGACAGCACGCATAGAGACGCATATGAATTAACTATAAGCACGTACAGACGACGAGGAGAGAGAGAGAGAGAGAGAGAGAGAGAGAGAGAGAGAGAGAGAGTATTTTAAAAAAAAAGCTACATCCATTAACGCTTAATGTACAATCGTTTATTCCGCCGTGAAATCAGTAATCTTATTATTCCGCCTATTAATTAAACAACTCATCCTACGCTGATTTACAATTCAAACTGATTTCTGTTCATTACCTAAAATTGCTTTTTCATCAATGTTAATTATACTTAACTGAACTGATATAGTTAAAGTAACTAGAATGAGCTATACTCGCTGTCGTTCTACATTAATAAAATAGTCCACGATTTCTGTATTACGTACACGGCATTTTACTGAGGAAAAATGCCAAAATAAATTTAAGGCCGTCTACAGAATGTTCTTCTCTTGCTCGGAAGGACCAGGACTATCTAGGTTACGGGCTGCATTTTGCTGCCTATTTTAGATGAAACTTTAAAAGGTTTCAAAATCTTGAACAACACTTAATGCTAATCAACTTCGCTCCTTCTCTAATGGATGTTGGAGAAAACTTGCTCTACTTTAAGTGGATTAGAAAGAGCAAACTTATTTAACAAACGGGAGATTAAATTTCTCAGACAACGAGTGTAGCTAGGGTGGAAAAAAGTTTTCCCCAATGAACATTTTAAGATACGCGAGAAATGAACACTCAATAAATAAAATGAACATCTAAAAATATTAGAATTTAACCAGTAAGCCACAAACCTCTCAGAAATTGTGATAGTTATATAAATAAAGACACTAAGGTGGCAGTATTGATGAAAAAAAGCGTGGCAAAATCACACTTCTTCCAGGAGGAAGAAGAACGGAAAGCACATATACCTGAAACTATTCCCTTCGAAATACCTTCCCAGCTACACATTACAGCTGAAGACGCACACACAAAAGCAGAAAGAGCATAAAACTCTTTTACCGATACACAGGAAGAAAGCCGGGGAAGAATTAACAAAATAATTACAAGGCTCTCGTCTTTCTGGGAGGCTCCGTCTTTATTTTACTCACGGATCCCTTTAATGCTTAGGCCTCACTCCTCTTTCCTCCTTAGAAAGCTCTTTCTTCTTCTTCTCTTTCCTCCTTAGAAAGCTCTTTCTTTTTCTTCTCTTTCCTCCTTAGAAAGCTCTTTCTTTTTCTTCTCTTTCCTCCTTAGAAAGCTCTTTCTTTTCCTTCTCTTTCCTCCTTAGAAAGCTCTTTCTTTTCTTCTCTTTCCTCCCTTAGAAAGTTCTTTCTTTTCTTCTCTTTCCTCCTTAAGCTCTTGCTTTTTTTCCTCTTTCCTCCTTAGAAAGCTCTTTCTTTTTCTCCTCTTTCCTCCTTAGAAAGCTCTTTCTTCTTCTTCTCTTTCCTCCTTAAAAAGCTCTTTCTTTTTCTCCTCTTTCCTCCTTAGAAAGCTCTTGCTTTTTCTCCTCTTTCCTCCTTAGAAAGCTCTTTCTTTTTCTTCTCTTTCCTCCTTAGAAAGCTCTTTCTTTTTCTCCTCTTTCCTCCTTAGAAAGCTCTTTCTTTTCCTTCTGTTTCTTAGCCCTAGGCGTTGTAAAGCTGTCTGTTCCATCAGCGTTCGCGTAAGAAAGGAAAAAAATGGTAAAAACTACTGCCGTTTTCAATGGCTGAGATACAGAGGTATAATTTTGTTGTCCAACATCTCCCACGAGCCATAAAGGCCAAATAATATAAGAAAGATTTCTATTTCCCGGGAAAATTATGACAGGAAAGTAAATGGGGTTTGGGATTGTTCCCTTCTTCCACGAAATTTCAGCAATAATTAAAGAGAAGGACCAACGAGAGGGAAAGCGCGAGTGGGTGTAAGATAAAGAGAAAATGTTTCTCTTAATAACGCAATATGAGCAGTGATCTGGAGGAAATAATTTACTTCAGGACATGTAGGAGAAATAAACTATCCAATCCATACTTCTGAGAGAGAGAGAGAGAGAGAGAGAGAGAGAGAGAGGGACAAAGAGAGAGACATTTCATTTGTCTATGGAACTAGGGGTTAAAAAGAAGAGAGGAAAAAAGAGAACCATTCTTCTCAATGAGGGGGCGGCGACCCCTCTATAAATTTAGAAAGTGAAGAACCGTGTATTTACTACATCATCTTAATATATATCAGGGGCGCTCGGGTCATAAACGCCTCTCTCTCTCTCTCTCTCTCTCTCTCTCTCTCTCTCTCTCTCTCTCTCTCTCTCTCTCTCTCCTACTGTTGTATGAATATCACAGGTTTCTCTCTCCCTCTTTCTAAATGATCATAAAAAATGACTGACTACTAAGAGACGTTTACAAAATTGCTGGACCAATTAAAGATATGAAAGGCTTTGTAAAGGTGTAAAATTGAAAATAAATACAAAATAGTTTTGAATTATAACACGGAATATAACTTATTTTATGATGTCAATTGTTCATTACATTCTTTAAAATTTACAACTAAAATCATAGGGAATACAAAAGAGAGAACACCTGACAAGACTTTTTGTACGTACGATAGGAAAAGATACACAAGCAGAACTGAAGTTTCCAATGATTGAATAGGAAACTTAATTATGCAGCGATAATATTATCGTTAATGTTAACATCAACAATAACAAAGACAACAACAACTACAAATTAAAAGAGTAATGAACGGGCATCTTTGCATATTAAATGCGTACGGTGTATAAGTTAAGTATACCTCAGTTTAACCAGACCACTGAGCTGATTAACAGCTCTCCTAGGGCTGGCCCGAAGGATTAGATTTATTTTACGTGACTAAGAACCAACTGGTTACCTAGCAACGGGACCTACAGCTTATTGTGGAATCCGAACCACATTATAACGAGAAATGAATTTCTATCACCAGAAATAAATTTCTCTAATTCAGCTGAGTGCTAGCCGAGAACGATACCAACCCGTCAAATAATGAACTCGTACTGCGTGTAAAATCAAATAAGAAGGAATACACCAAGCAGAAAATGATAAAGTGTTAATATTGTTCTAGTTAAGAAAATAAGGCGACTATCTAAGAAAAAAAAAAAAAACTCCTCTGGTTTGCAGTATATAAATAAAGACAGTTTAGTGAACGACAATACCCGAGAAGAAAACATGTCAATAGAATTATGACATCTCAAATGAATAAAAACGTACGTCGCTGGTACTGATTTGAAGGTTGTTAAATTTCTATGAAAAAGAAGACGCTGGTGAATGAACCAAGAAATGAAGAGGTTGATGTCAATTTGGAAGACGAACACGGAGACACAATCAAGGTTAATATGGATAAAAGTGAGCTCCTGTGTTATGTATAACTGAAAGGCTGAAAAGTTGCTATATAGGAGAGGGATAATTCTCCCAATTCAACTGAAAATGTGATGAAGGACAGAGAAATAATTACATGAGGAAAACATTGGTAACTCTCTCTCGGAAGGAATATGGAGGGTTTCCAACTGAGATATCTTAAAACTGATAGACGTTTGATATGGCAAGACCTGTGAGAATTCAGACAAGAGCAGATGTGTGTGTGTGTGTGTGTGTGTGTGTGTGTGTGTGTGTGTGTGTGTGTGTTAAGCAACATTTGTGATAATTTTGAGAACAAGGAAAATAATTACGTGGAATTCGTAAACCTAAGGGACGACTGTGGGGAAATAAACAGAGGTGCAATGTGGAATTCGTAAACCTAGGGATGATTATGAGGAAATAACATCGATAAGCGACGGTATTATATGAATATAAACGATAGAATGACTAATTTGGAGTAAAGGTAGGTATCTTTTTGACTGTTTTACATCTACACTGATAGAATGACGATAGAGGCTGAGTGGAGCAAAGAAAATCTGGGAGTTATGTTATCAGTCCCTTTACAGAGCGATGTGGATGAAATGTGGAATGGATAATGTTTGCAGGTAACGTTATGTTGATTGGTGATTGAGAAGATATGTGGCAGATATTGGTGAAAGAGTCTTTACGATACGATGGAATGTTGGGTTTTAGTACTGGTGGTGTAATAATGGAAGTGGTTGATTTACAAGTGTCATGGATGACAGGAGAATGATAGAATTGGCGAATCCTGTGGTAGATGAGGAGTTGGGGGTAGCAGAGTCCGCAAAAATTGTGCAATTGGAAAAAAATTTTTTTAAAGTGGCAAAAGTCGTGCTCTGTAAAGGGAAGGATAACACAACTTTTCTATGATGAAAAAAAGTCTGTTTACTGACTGTGAATGAAGCAGTGGAAGCAGTTGAAATGAATTATCTGTTCTCTATTACTGTTCAGTCAAGATGTGTGATGGGGTGTTAGAGCACAAATATGAGTAAGAACTGACAAAAAGTGAACATATGTGAAAATAAGGAGCTCTGTGGAGATGGTTCGGTTATTTTGACAGAATCATAGATGATAGGTAGTAAACGAGCGTACTTTTAAGAAGAGATGGTGGGAGGAGGAGGAAGAGGAAAAGGGGAGGCTATAGTGTTAATATGAACGTACAACAATATCCTGGAGGGACGACAGTGTAAGAAAGAGGACAATGGCAAAGTATGAGTAACAAAAGCGAAAGAGCTACTGATGAGTTTTGTTAAGTGTATAAGGTATCTGCGATGATGTGGAAGAATATTGTTCGCGGAAGGTTAATCCTTGATCCACAGACAAAGACTCATCATATACAATTCCGAAACACACAATCAAGGGGGAGACACAGGACCGTCATTGATCCGAGAACAGAAATCAGCACCGCACGGAAATCTCTTCCGAAGACACCTTTCCCCCAGCCAACAAAACAATAAGCGCTGACGTGCCGAATGCGAATGACAATTATCATTATTGTCAACTGCAATGTGTCATTTGTTCCCAAGGCCATTTACATTTCATTTGCACAGCAATAACTGTCAAGGCGGCGCATATGTGGTCGTCCACGATGCTCTTGTTGTCGCTGCTGTTGTTGCTGCACCCGCGTTCAGTTACCAAACCCCACTCAAACATTATGGTTTGCTGCCGTGACCTTCCAGCGCGTTTAACTACCAGGTTCAAGTACGTGCGCGTAAGTATCCGTGAGCGTTGTGTGTGTGTGTGTGTGTGTGTGTCCTTCGTGTGTGTGTGTGTGAGAGGAGAGAGAGAGAGAGAGAGAGAGAGAGAGAGAGAGTGCATCAGCTTAAGCAGAAACAAACTAAACTTCCTCTAATGTTACTCACTTTTGGCAGGTCACTCGGACCCCCAGTGCACCTTTTGGCACAAAATAGTCACTACAGGCTAACAAAACTGAAACAGCCCAAGATTTTCATCTTGCAGCCAACGCTTGTCTACCCAGTACCCAGCTAAATCGACATAATGGAAACATGTTTAATTTAACAATTTTACAGCAATTCAGAAACAAGATTTCTTTGTAAATCTTCTGGACAAAATTTACCATCAGGATTATAATCAGGATATACCTGAGGCACTTTGGCTACCTTCTTACGGACAAATCTACAGACCACTAACAGCTGTTTTTGAGGGACGATTTTCTAATATGCTTACTGAAGCATATTTACGAAATGGATAATCTCTAGTGTTACGTGGTTTTGATTATTTCATCCTTGGTTTCCCTGAATTTCTTTTTTTCCCCTCTTAATCGTTCGCAAGCTTCACAGTGAGGAAAGCCAACGCGACAAGGAAAGAACAGCGCTAAACGACTGAGAAAGAATACATAGGAACGACTAATGGTGAATTTTCTATGAATTTGCTCATATGGCGAACATCGCTCATCCCAGTCTTTCCTTTAGAAAATTTCTTCTTAAGCATTTCGCAATGTCTTCTCAAAGACTAATGTATCCTGATGACCTGGTTTTTTTTCATGAATAAAAGAGATGAAGATATATGTAAGTACCATGAAGTGAGAACAAACAATCTTTTCAGAAATGAAGTAGGTCGTTATCTATAATCCACCATAAAGATAAGAACGCAAAACAAAAGAAGTGAGCCACAGAATAAGTGCAGACAGGAAGGAAGCGGGTGGAATAAAACCGCAGTTGCAAATTCGTGTAAAAATGTAAACACTTAAACGAGAACACCTCTGCGACGAGGAGACAAAAAAAAAAAAAAAAAAAAAAAAAAAAAGTCAAGACTGAACCATAAACAATTACAGTTCTTTACTTATTTAAAGACACAGAGTTTAACCCATAGACGTATAAAGATCCATTCTCGCATTAAAAATAAAACAAACAAACAAAGTCAAGACTGAACCATAAACAATTATAGTTCTTTGTTCATTTAAATAAAGACACAGAGCTTAAAAACCCATAGACGTTGCCACTGTTCCTATAAGCAGTATGAAGATCCATTCTCGCATTAAAAAAAAAAACTCAGATTAGAAGAGAAATGTTGAATAACGTCGAATAAACACAAGAAACTACCATTCACAACCACGCTTCCTCCAATCCCCAGGCAAAGGCGCCTCCGACAACTGCGTTAAAAGCGCCCTATCTAAAGCACCTCTAACCCATATACTTACTAACACCCTGCATAAAGAGCCTCCACCCCTTATGCTGTTTAATGCCATATCTCGGACCTCCAGCCCAACTCCTATTATGAATAGTAATTATTCTGGTGGTGATAAAATGATCTTTTTATCTCAAACTTTAAAAAAAAAATGCACGAGGAGAAAAAAGGAACTTTCACACAAAGAGAAAGAGGCCCCATAATAAGAATCAGGGAAGAGGGGGAGGACTGGACTCTTACTAGAAGCGAATCTTGGGTTCAGAAAAAGGAGCCATTATGCAAATCAGGTAGATAACCCAAAATTTCCTGAATCTGAAAATAAATCCATAAATCACTCCCAAAAAGAAAATGTCTATTCCAGTCCAGGATGGAGCAAGGAGAAGGGACTGTAGGGGTTAATGCCATAACAGGAATCCTTCAGTTTTAATAACGAGGCTCATGGCATTTTCAATCGAACATGTTTTTCTCGTATTTCATAAGCTGGCACTGAAGAAAAAGGCTTTAGACACGAGGCAGAGAGAGAGAGAGAGAGAGAGAGAGAGAGAGAGAGAGCACATTTTATATAACGATCTATACTCAGAATTAAAAAGATACTCAAATATACGGCAAGAAAACTGAGGGTGATGTGTGATTCTACTGGCCAAACCTCACTCGATATAGCATAAAATTGCAATGACACCTCTTTGTGATAGCGAATCTTTGACTCTTGCTAGACCGTCTTTTGTTATGTTCCACCACTTTTATAAGTACCGGAGGGACGCCGCTGGAATTGCTATCCAACTCCGGACGACAGCGAAAACAATAGTCGTAAATCAACAATGAGAGGAAATATAATTACGTCTTCCTCTGCTTCTCTCCTTGAATGTGCCTGAGAACGTTGAAACGGCGCATGAATAAATCCATGAATGATTGCACTGCACCCATTCACAACTGAGAAATGACTGTATAAAGATGTAACAAAATCATAGTACACAAACTTTATATATACACACATACATATATATATATTATATATACTGTATACACACATTATATATGTTACATATTATATATATATATATATATATATATATATATATATATATATATATATATATATAGAGAGAGAGAGAGAGAGAGAGAGAGAGAGAGACTATTAAGCTATAAATATCTTAATCTCTGAAGCCCCTCTAACTTCGGAAAAATGCACCCCAAACAGGGTAAATTATTCCGAAGGTGGAGAGATATATAATTCCTTGTATAATTCCCTAAAGGGAATTACTGTATATACGACAGGCACATCTGCCTCGGCCAGGATTCGAACCTATAACTTTGGCTTTTGTTACAAAGATGACTGTGGACTTTATCCACTATCAAGAGCGACATAAGCTGGTTTCGACCCCGCATTACATATTCCTGTCGAATTCAGGTTCTGTACTTACAGTCGACATGAATCCATATCCACCATGATAGCTAAGTGGTAAGTTTGTGACACGTGTTTTTTTATGAAAGTTTTGACACTAATTCACATGTGAAATTTATTCCTTCAAACATTAGGCCTTGTTAACATCTTTTTTTCGAATTCACTTCACCTAGGGGACAGCTTACACCCAAAGGGTAAACTGTTTAAAAATACATCTGTGCAGGGAAGGATCCAAACCTATGCATTTTGGGCGTTGGTACAGAGCTTACAATATATTTATCCATTACCAGCTACGTATTACAACCTTAGCACTTAGGTATCGTAGTGGAGATGGGCTGATTTCGACTCCAAGTATATAAAAGGGTCCGGATAAGTTCAAACTATCTCCCTTTCCCCCTCACCATTATCTCATCTACATACGGACCTTCTCTTATGGCAATTTATACAATTATCTTATTAAGGACACAATTCACAATGAATGTGTCTCCATGGCCCAGTGTGTTAGATACCGGACGGCTGTAAATATCGCGGAAAAGTATTTCATTTGTGACATTAAGGATACAATTCATACAAGGAATCTAAGTGTTTTGTAAGCAGAATACGCCTTCATTACGAAGAATTTAGTGCCCTTCTTAAATACTTTTCAGCATGTGGAACGTCGGGCATTCTTTTAATATAGTATGTATGTGATGTATATATATATATATATATATATATATATATATATATATATATATATATATATATATAAATATATATATATATATATATATATATATATATATATATGTGTGTGTGTATAAAAATATATATACATATATATACGTGTGTGTAGATTTGCGTATTTGTTTTCTGTGGCATCGATTACAATGAAAGAAGAAGTAGGGATAAAATAAACGTAGAAGACCGTGAAGGAAGGAGAGACAGAGCCAAGAATTGTGCAGAAATTAAGTGTAACTCAAAATGACGACATGAGAAAGTTAAGAAAATGTAACATTTTGAGGGAATATTTGGACAAAATTGGTTGAAAGTTAAGAAAATGTAACATTTTGAGGGAATATTTGGACAAAAATGGTTGAAAAAATATATATATAAAAAAGGCGAGAGACCTAAACAAGACATCTTCTGCGAGAACATCATTGCATATGCTGCGGTAATATGACCATGTGAGAACGATGAGAATAAACTGCAAGGAGGAACCGCTAAATTTATTAGTTTTGAGGTTGAAAATGAACATCACAAAACGATGGAATTATAGTCCGGCTAAACTACATACAACAGTGGTTTGGAAACCAAGTAAGGTGGCCAAGACTGGAAGACAAAAGTGGTTTCTTTGTGGTTAGGTTCTAGCTGATAGAGAGTGTAAGAAGCCCTTTGCCATAATTCGACTGATACGTGACGAAAGCGGAAGAAAATGTAAGATATGAAAAAAACTTAAATACTACAGAATATGGAATTTAGGCCAAAGGCCAAGTACTGGGACCTATGAGGTCATTCAGCACTGAAACGGAAACTGACAGAATAAAAGGTTCAAAAGGTGTAACAAGAGGAAAACCTCGAAGATGCACTAGGAAATTATTTTTAGAGAAGGTGAAAAGTCAGATGGAAGAAAGTGAATATTAACGGAGGTACAGTAAAAGAAAAGAAAGGAGTTGCAGTTAGGGGCCGAAGGGACGCTACAAAGAACCTTAAGCAATACCTACAGTGCACCGTGTGAGGTGCACTGACGGCTCTACCCCGAAAGATGTTAATTTCCTTGAAATTAACATCTTTCAACAAAGTCTAAAAATGATGTTTCGTTTTCTCTGTAACACAATGTGCGCTATGCCTTAAGAAAATCAGTTCCTCGAACATTTCACAAAAACGTTGAAGCACAAGAGGCTACGGGAAGCTATCCCACGTAAGGAAAATGAAAACAAGTTAACCGAATTGTAATCCTAATTACATGTCATTAATAAAGAAAGAAAAAATATCTGTTCTCTGAAGATAATTTTTACTTGCTTCACTGTAAAGCATCGAACTATTACTTGTACTATTTAAAGCGTCGCTGGATGGAGTCAGAGAATGCGTAACCTAAAAATAACTTCAAAAGATTTCTTAAAGTATTTTGTATAAGTTTTATCTTTTTAAGCCATCCATAACAATCAAAGTTTTTAAAACGCTCAGTTGAAAAGGAAGAAATGGCCTCGCCTTCTAAAAGGGGGAAATTTATAAAAATTAATATACACATACATATATATACATATGTATATATATATATTTTTATATATTTATATATACAAACATAAAGTATACACACTAATGATGATTCATTTTTCTGCCTATGAGTGGGAGTGCATATGTATTACAAATACACATTTGAGGAATATTCTCGAACATCTGTTCGAGGTCTCTTGCTTCTTAACTACAAATGACAAACAACAACAGAGTGTTATCTTAACAAGAAACCTGAAAAAAAAGTCACCAAAAACGACAAAGACAGTTGCATCAATAAACACCACTGAACAATTTGTAAAATACCCGGCAAGCAAAGGAAAGAGAAAAAAAAATGCTTGCAATTCAGCAAAACATAAACAAATAGCAATCGTGGAGGTTGGAAGCATTCAAAAATAACCCTTACCTTGAAACACATAAAAAAAAAAGATATTTTGATAATGCATTAGATCTGAAGCATACATCATTAACATTAACATTTGCAAGAAAAATGAACAAACGAGGAATTTTTCATAATGATACTAATGAGCGAAATCTTGTTGTTTACGAATTCCAGTTAAACCAACTTTGCTGGTCAGATTATGTTGCATCTGCTTCTGGGAAATCGTTTTCACATCAAAAGACATTTCTGTTCCCAGAAAGAAACAGTAACAAGGTTATTTACCAAGGCGTGTTCAAGTATCACCCCCTCTTTTTTTTTCATTGTGAAAGATTATTTATAAACATATTCACGAAATACCAGAATTCAATATTCTCGTACCTAAAAGCTATACATTACGCAATGGAAATTAACAAGAAATGATTATCAAGAATATTCGTGCGCGGGCGCAC
This sequence comes from Macrobrachium rosenbergii, assembly GCF_040412425.1. Lineage (NCBI taxonomy): Eukaryota > Metazoa > Arthropoda > Malacostraca > Decapoda > Palaemonidae > Macrobrachium > Macrobrachium rosenbergii. The sequence continues at coordinate 21,697,142 of NC_089771.1, read as the reverse complement.
ATACGCACACACGTATAAGTATATATATAAGTGTGTGTGTGTATCATATATAACGAAGAACAAACATATCTATCTAAAACACTGTAATTAAAAAACGTTTTCCATATACGCAGAGTACCTTTTTCTTGAAAAGTCATACAACTTCCTACATGAAAACGGTACAAGATACGTTAATCATATTTGATTGTGCGGGTGCATGGAGCGTGATTATCCTCTTCAGATGCTCAGTTCAAAGAATTGAATACAGAATTGAATATAGAATTTAGGTCAAAGGCCAAGCACTTGGACCTATGACGTCACTCAGCGCTGAAAGGGAAATTAACAGTAAGAAGGTTTGAAAGGTGTAACAGGAAGAAACCTCCCAGTTGCACTATGAATCAATTGTTAGGAGAGGGTGGAAAGTAAGATGGAAGAAAGAGAATATGAAAGGAGATATAAATGAAAGGAGTGCAGCTAGAGTCAGAGGGACGCTGCAAAGAATCTTGGCACGCCTACAGTGCACTGCACGAGGTGCACTGACGGCGCTTACCTGACTGGGGGTAGAGTTAATGTAACGAGCACCAGTGATTTCATTCTCCTAGAATCCTTACAGTCATGCATTGCGTCATATGTGTGTGAGTTTTAAGAGAGACAAAACAAGAGGAATCCCAGTGTTTTCGGTAGACCCCCACCAGTCCCTTTCATCTTCATCATGGGCATGACGAAATACCCCCTGAGAAAGATCCTAATATCAAAACTGAAGGCCAAACGAAGGCCATGCTACTCTGCGAGATTAAAGAGATTCCAGAAGTTATTTCTTAACCTTGAGAGGTTAAGGACAAACCCTTTACTCGCAAGGGTAGTATTATTGTGGATTTATTCCCAGGGTGTGATGAACCCGTCCTAATCATGAACTTGGAGGCGAGGACGTCTAATTCAGGGTCAGGTTATGATGGAATTAAGCACTACAAGGACTAAGATGTCCCACAACTCACAGAGGACTGAATAATGGTTAGACAAGGAGCGAGAACAAAAGCATACGCAGAATCGTTGATAATTATGGTCAAGGATACTCATCAAGTGTGTGTGTGTGTGTGTGTGGTATGAAAGCTTTCATTTTGCAAGAGTACTAATCACTCACGTAGTGTCCAGGTATATATCTCACTGATTACGTCAACAGCAGAGCGCTTTCTCTCTGCCTTTCCTAGATGTAGAAGTTTGAAAGCGGGTCTACCTTCGATGGATGAGCGACCTACCGTCTGCACAAGAAGGCCTTGAGAGAGAGAGAGAGAGAGAGAGAGAGAGAGAGAGAGAGAGAGAGAGAGAGAGAGAGAGAGAGTCTACAATACACCAAGAACTTTATTTGTTAAGACTTGTTCTATTCAGGAACGACGACTGCGATCATCCTTCTGCCTTTATGAGAAACAAACAAATCTATTACTTGGCATACTGTTTTCATCAGCTGGGTATACGCAGTTATTGTTGGTAATTTTCTTTTCTCTATCTAGCAAATAATCTGACAGTCAACAACTGACATGATAGTAACTAAACACATTCAAGGGAATTTTATACGTAATAAACAGGCACAAAAACGCGTGCCTTCTATACAAATGCCCTGACTAGAAATCATATGTGTATACATAATGGTAATAGCATCGGATTCACGCACAGCCTTAAATGTATACACACACATTTTTCAAATGTTAATTACACACACACATTTTTTCAAATGTTAATTACTTGCAATTCATGCACAGTCTTAAATGTGTACACACAAACACATTTTTCAGATATTAATTACTTGCAATTCATGCACAGCCTTAAATGTGTACACACATTTTTCAAATATTAATTACTTGCAATTCATGCACAGCCTTTAATGTGTACACACAAACACATTTTTCAAATATCAATTACTTGCAATTCATGCACAGACTTAACTGTGTAAAAAACCACACATTTTTCAAATGTTCAAATGGGTGCCCAATATATCCTTTAGGATTGCTCGTGGGTAACATGCGAGAGCCAAACCCATTGAAGAATAAGAAAGAGTACCTACCAACCGCCACCCCCCTCCCCCTCTTTCTGGCATAGCCGTGACCATGGCAACAAGTTCTGATGAAAGATACAAAACGAGATTCATCTATTCCCAACGTGGAAGTGATTATCTAATGTTAGTTTTCTCTCAATACTCTATTCTTGACAATATGAAATGTTGCATAGCGCACAGCCTCTACTAGAATACTCAGCTAAATGGCAGGATTTTTATTAACCTTTTAGAGAGAGAGAGAGGAATGTACATTTCTCTGTGCTATCTCTTAACAATAAGAAATGTTGAGATGGCACACAGCACTACTAAAACTTGGCTAAAGCAGAGGAATCCCATAAATCCAAGAGAGAGAGAGAGAGAGAGAGAGAGAGAGAGAGAGAGGGAGAGAGAGAGAGAGAGAGGAACTATTTTTTTTCTGTGGGCTGTGCAACAACAGTGTAGTGTCCCAGGTTCCCCGAGGCCACAATAAATGATTCTCAAGCTATTATCTCTTACAAGGTCCCTAAACAATGGTGAGAAAAACAACCAATTCATAATGGACCGCTAAATGGCACTGTTAGAACAAACACTACATTTAAGAACAAATCGCATATAATCAAATTTCTATTGTGATATTCGCAATGACGTTTCTCTCATGGAAAATGAGTTAAATTGATGAGATTCTTTACTCTTATTTCTAAAACGATTTTTATAATAATAATAATAATAATAATAATAATAATAATAATAATAATAATAACTGCTCAGTCCGTTATTCAAACTAAATATTTTGCAGATTCTCAAATGAACAAAGCTGTGTTGCATAATGAGCAGAAAAAGTGAGGAAAACTCTCACATCACAAGAAGACCATTTTTAGTGATATACAGTATATATATATATATATATATATATATATATATATATATATATATATATATATATATATATATATATATATACACTTTATTTTGGGAGGGATGATGCCAGCATGGGATAGCCTTCCGGTTCCTCAGCAATTCTTGTAGGCTGACGGCTAGCCCCATGCCTTTTCATCTTGATCACGGTACCCATTTTACTGCTCGGAGGACTGGTACGGGTGGCAGCCCGGGAACAATCCTAGGACCTATAAAATGTGGTATGAGTGCGGCATCACTCAGCCATAGCGCCCACTCTTGCTAATTGCCCCTTATTCTCAGCGGGCTGCGAGGTCGCCACGCCCCAGCGTAACAAATTACCTTAGGATAAAATATTATTACTTACATCGAATTCATACTAATCGACGATGTGTGATTTACAATTCTGAAGCGGCTAATTTTAGCTTTCTGAAAAGAAAACTATTGTGCCGGCTTTGTCTGTCCGTCCGCACTTTTTCAGTCCGTCCTCAGATCTTGAAAAATACTGAGGCTAGAGGGCTGCACATTGGTATGTTGATCATCCACCCTCCAATAATCAAACATACCAAACTGCAGCCCTCTAGCCCCAGTGGTTTTTATTTTATTTAGGGTTAAAGTTAGCAATAATCGTGCATCGGGCAACGATAAAGGCCAGACCACCACCGGGCAGTGGTTAAAGTTTCATGGGCCGCGGCTCATACAGCATTATACTGAGACCACCGAAAGATATATCTATTTTCGATGGCCTTGACTGTACGATGTACAGAAAACTCGACTGCGCCGAAGAAACTTTATTTTTTTACCTACAATGGGAAATTCTTTCAATTGTCCTCAGTGACTACGATTACCATGGCACCTAAGGTTACTCAACCCACTGACATGAATATGCTGGGTTCCGTAACACCTTTCTTTAGCAGTCATCACTTTCATAAGAATAACAGTGACCATAATTCCAACAGTGATAGTCCGGCAAAAGCAGCAGTAATGAAATTACTAAATGTAGTAGTTTTTTTTTCAACTCTTGCAATAACAGGACCTAATTCAATGAAGGGCCTGATTTTTCTTTTCCAAGGAACTGCCGTTTCAATATATGGCCTTTTTAAAACTATCATTTAATTGAGCTATAGAGTTCAAATTTGGGGAAAAAAAATTTGGTTCTGCAGGATCGAATTAAAAAAATCCGTGAGTGGTTGCTAAAATAATAAACAGGTCTACCACATCATATTTTCTTCTAAATAACTGTTTTTTGTTCATTTCTTCATTTTACACTAATCTCTTTGCCTTATTCAGCTGGATAAAAAGCTGTGATCTCTCCTCCTCGAAATCTACACAGGATTATTAACAAAAGAGTTGATTGTTGATTTAAGAAATTTCCTTAAAAACGTGAAAACCAAAGTTACTGGCACATCAAATGCTGAAGCCACGTTCACCTTCACGCACAATCAGAATCACGTTACACACGCAAACAAATACACACACATGCACAAGCAAGCACACCGCACACGTATGCTTGCGCTTCCATTAAGTTAATAGTTATCATAAGTTCCCCCCTGTTCCTAACGCTTATGAAAAAAAAAAAAAAAACACAGAGTAATAAAAACTAAAGAGCAAAGTCATCATAAGGCACATTTAGGTTCTTATCGATGGCTAAAGTTTCGATGAGAGAGAGAGAGAGAGAGAGAGAGAGAGAGAGAGAGAGAGAGAGAGAGAGAGAGAGAGAGAGAGAGAGAGAGAGAGAGAGAGAGAGCTCCCATTTCAGCTGAAAGACACCGAAGAGTTTGATTGGAGTTATTTGAAACTTCCCCCAATAACCTCTGCTCTCAACCCCTTCCTCCCTCCCCAGCAATAAAACTTCAGGGGGGGGGGGGAAGGGTGACTGGCAGACCAGAGGAGGAGAGGGGAGAGGGCATGACTTTATTAAAAGAAAATATGTAGGGTAAGCAGATGGAAAAGCCTGGACAAGCTTCAGAAACACATTCCATATTTTCTTGATACCTCAGTTTTCTCAGCATTACAGCAAGTTAACAACTTCTTAACAACAAGTTATATTCAAAATAAAAGCATCCTGTCTTTACAAAAAAAAAATCAACAAGTTATATTCAAAATAAAAGCATACTGTTTTTACAACAAAAATCAACAAGTTATTTCCAAAATAAAAGCATACTGTCTTTACAAAAAAAATCAACAAGTTATATTCAAAATAAAAGCATAATGTCTTTACAAAAAAAAATTAAGACATGAGAATAATGCAAATGCTATTCAATACGCACAAAATACAAAACAAATACTGTGGTTAAAAAGCAGCATACATTTATATTTTTATGGTCAAAGGAAAAATGTTGATGCGTTGGCTTCGATCATATATGAAGAAACATTTTTTGCACTTGACAGAAACGAGGTTGATTAACATATGGGCTAAGAAATAAAATCATCTTATGTGGTGAGTGTATTCGCAAGTATAAACGAGGCCAGACATCGATGGTTTGGGCATGTTTTGAGTAAGAAGGAGAATAAACGAAAATTCCATCGAAGAACCAGCAGACAAAGAAGCCCAAGTACCACAAAGCTGGTGGCGATAAGAACAGTAATAAATATATATAAGGGAGACTGAACTGGGAGAGAAGATGCAATGGACTTCTCGAAGACTTCGGAAAAGACTTATTAGACGGAATGACCCTCGATTATAAGGGAAAAGGGGAGAGGCAGAAGATAAGCACATCAGTTGAATTTTCTTTTCGATATATAACCTGAATGGCCACAGTTTCTCTGGTCAGGAACCAAACCCGGCCAAATTAAAGAGACTTGGGAAAAACAATCGCTATCATGAGCTAAGTTGTTCAAAACACTATCTGGCCTTCATAAATGATAAAATGAAAGATTTAAATCCAGTGGCATGAAGACGTTCTTTGACACTAACTTGAAACTGACAAGTCTCTCAGTAATGAACTTCTCATTTCTCATTTTTGCTCTTTTGTGTCAAACTGGAGAAATCAAACTTGAATTTAGATTTGTAATTCTAATTTTCTGATCTGGATCAGAATCCGAGGTAGGAAAAGGTTCCCTTCCTTGGATTACACTCAGGATCTTGCACTTATTCTAATGCCAACCGAAATACAGGAGTTGGACAGCTTTGGCGATTCATACGTCACAAATATCCCAGGTACAAACACACGATAGTATATATGCTTTCAAGGCAATTTCTGTCACTCAGACTTATACGCAATCTGTAACAACCAAATTTTACCCCAAGACCTCTGTCATAACGTTAAGTACTTTTTTTATTTGTAAAAGTTGTAAAAAGTTCCAAGTTTGAAAAGTTGTCAACAAAAATTATCTTTAGGTACAATAGCTAATCATCACCTAGACTGATTAATCACGTACTTATGAGACTTGCGTATCTATGAAGACAATTTCTGGACTATACTCAGCTGCATAATTTTTTTCTTTCTGCCAAGCAACTGCAATCTCTCCTAGCTTTCGTTTTCTTATCCCTTAGAGGATACGGATACATTATTTCCTCAGGGCTTACGATCCATCAAAGAGCGCAAGTTGCGTGCCCATTGGTCAGCGAATAGCAGGGAAAAAGACACAATCTGTTTCTCATCCGTTCGCAGCATCTTTTGCGAGCGAGTTTTGCTCATTCTTACATAGAATACCGTAAGTAACATTTAATGATAAAAAAATCACTTTGTCTTCATCGCATCTGGGTAGAATAAGCGAGGCTTCAGGCCTCTATAGATAAGCCACAACGTTAACAATGACAGCCACTCCCTTTGCCTTTACAATTAAAATATTTCGACCACAACGCTTTCCTCTGTGCATATTTTCTTACTATCACCTAATGTTTAACAGGAGAGCTTTCATTTATTGAGGGTAAATAAATCGCCAAAACAACGACCGTTCTTTATAGGCTCAATTACTGGAATTTCCTTGTTTCGGCTCAATTACTGGAATTTCCTTGTTTCAGTCTTTGTAAGCACTGAGAAACAAAAAAGCCCCATGCCATTCTCCACCCTGGCTTCAATCCACCACAGTCATATAACAATCATGTACTTAATTCACGCTCAGTTCAACAGGAGCGCAATAAGATTTAATAGGACTGGCTCTCTCGGGAATTAAACATAGTATTCTACACTGCTGAGGTAAACATCCATCCATGGATGACAAGCATTATATATATCTATATATATATACCAGAAAATGGAGGAAATAATAGACTAAGGTTGAAGACATAATATTTTACACAAGGGAGTATGGTAGGCAAAAAAAAAAAAAAAAAAAAAAAAGGGGAGAAAAGTGGTTCTATTACGAAGTAAGTACCGACAGAAATTTAATTTGGTAAATCAGTCTCAGAATGAGGGAGACGGAGAGATGGTGCACAGGACAGAAGAGAGGCAGAGTTGACTGATGCCAGGATGAATGGGGTTAGTACAAGTTGAGAATGTTCGAGGAAGTGATTACTGAAGGCGTAAAGTGGACCATAAAGAAGCTGAAGACTAGAAAGTGGCCAAGAGTTGACAGACAGACTTATGACTAAGATGGTGCCGTTTGGTGAAAATGACTGAGTGGGTCAAATACAAATACCCATACAATATTCAAACATGTATATTTGCAATGCATTTCCATAGAAATATACAGAGCATATATTTTTATTAATACGGGTTTGGGTAATTATACATATGCTTATAAATAACAGATTACAAGTCGAAAAATCATGTTACAATGTACGTATGTTTGCATATACAATACTACATATAATAAATAATCTTCAAGACAAAAAACAAAGGTAAAAACGTATAAATGCAATCTTCAAGACAAAAGAAGAAAAGGGTTCCAAAATCTCCCTAACATTGTCATACAAAACATTATTATTAAAAACGACATTAAACGTCCCGCTGTCGACATCGCTGAAGGACCGCAAATGACCAAAAAAACCCATAAAACAATGACCACAAGAAAACCTTATAAGAAGAATGAGGAGTCGTCGGATCACCTTCACTTTAATGGACGTGCTACTTCTGCTTACTTCCTTTAATGAGATACATTACCTCGAGTCTCCTCCCAACGGCGGACGACCCTCGTGTAATCATCTCTCAGTCGGAAAGAATCTTTATGAGAGAGAGAGAGAGAGAGAGAGAGAGAGAGAGAGAGAGAGAGAGAGAGAGAGAGAGAGAGAATTTGGAGCACACAGGAGGATAAAAGAGTAAATGAGCGATAGACACTTCAACTTGACATTAATCGCACCTTTTCAAAACGTATAGAGAGAGAGAGAGAGAGAGAGAGAGAGAGAGAATTTGGAGCATAGGGGAGGACAAAAGAGTAAATGTGCGATAGACATTTCAACTTGACATTAATCGCACCTTTTCAAAACGAAGAAGAGAGAGAGAGAGAGAGAAGAGAGAGAGAGAGAGAGAGAGAGAGAGAGAGAGAGCACAAAGGAGGGATAAAAAGAGTAAATGAGCGACAGACACTTAAACTTAACATTAATCGCACTTTTTCAAAACGTATAGAGAGAGAGAGAGAGAGAGAGAGAGAGAGAGAGAGAGAGAGAGAGAGAGAGAGAGAGAGAGAGAGAGAGAGAGAGAGAATTTGGAGCACACAGGAGGATAAAGAGTAAATGAGCGATAGACACTTCAACTTGACATTAATCGCACCTTTTTCAAAACGTATAGAGAGAGAGAGAGAGAGAGAGAGAGAGAGAGAGAGAGAGAGAGATTTGGAGCACAAAGGAGGATAAAAGAGTAAATGAGCGACAGACACTTAAACTTTACATTAATAGCACCTTTTTCAAAAGAGAGAGAGAGAGAGAGAGAGAGAGAGAGAGAGAGAGAGAATTTGGAGCACAAAGGAGGATAAAAGAGTAAATGAGCGACAGACACTTAAACTTTACATTAATAGCACCTTTTCAAGAGAGAGAGAGAGAGAGAGAGAGAGAGAGAGAGAGGAAAATTAAAGTTTAATCGCAGTATCTCATGATGTTCTCGAGACTTTAAGCTTTTTAACACCGTACTTAAAGACAATTAAATTCGAAGAAGAGATTAAACGTTGAAATATCTCTGTTAACGACTGGACATTAACCATTCGAGATTGGCAAAGGTTCTCTTTACGTGTCTGAAAATGGAAGCCTTCAATTTTTGCGAAGAGTCCTATAAAAATTTGCACAGCTGAAACGTTTCATTAGGTTGTTTCCGGGTCCCAGGTCAAGTGTTGTTTTATATTTTCAAATTTTTCCAAATGCTTACTTCGTCTACTGACTTTACCGTATCGGAAACACAGAAATTTGTTTAACTGTTTTAAAAGACCCGTATATAATTTTTTGCCTTAACTCTGAGCAAGCTTTCCAGAATTTTGTCAGTGATGTTTTAGCGTCCAAGATGCTATTGTTTCACAGAGTTGAACCCAATTCAAGTTTTGCTCTATTTCATTCCGTGATTCTTAATTAAAATATCTGAAAATTATATTCATTTTTTCGTCACGGGAAGGACCACAGGGTCAAATGCAAATGCGTTGAATTGGGTTATTTGTTTTGCTGTCTTAATTCCACTCCAAATTTCAACATATTCTCCACTAGTATCTTTTAACTCCTTAGTCCTTAGAAAAGTTACCTTGTCTAAGGACAAGATAACATTTCTCCTCTCCCTTTTCGCAATAAATGGGCCAGAATCTCCTCCGCTTCCGGTACTAGAGGCGGCGCTTTACCCATGCAAACATGAAGTTTTTCTTTTCTTATTTTTTTGGTGAATAAGAAAAGGCCGTCGGAGCAAACAAATGCTTACAGTCACGAAGGAATATTGCAGGAGAATCAAGCATGCAACACATCTCTTAAGTGAGATTTACAAGAAGGGAAAACAGAAACATGATGACCAATTCACGGCTTTATGTACTCACTACGCAGTACAAGTGATCAGTTACCAATTAAACACCTTTTTATAAGAACCATAAGAAATACGTTAAGAAAACGTTCCTATGAACCTTCTTCAGGCTGAAAGGAGAGAACAGAGCCATTCCACCAAATGGATGGGCGTCAAACTATTTTAAAAGCGAAGGAGAGAACGGCACAAAGCTCATTGGAGTGAAAGAGCAAATAATGAGACGGACCTATTTGTTCTCCTTATCTGGGACGACATGGGGCTTTAAAAAAAAAAAAAACTTTCATTGCTCTTATAACTTTTGGCAATAACACTCCATTTGGTGTAACTATACGATGGTACACAAGAATCAATTACAAATTTGCAAGTCTGCCAAATGAATTTTTTTGTTCTTTTTAGTTTTCTGTAAAAGAAAAATATTGAGATGGCTATCTGTTTGTCCGTCCGCACTTTTTCTGTCCGCCTCAGATCTTAGAAATTACTGAGGCTAGAGGGTTGCAAATTGGTAATGTTTTGATCAACCACCCTTCAATCATCAAACATACCAAATTACGGCCCTCTAGCCCCAGTAGTTTTTATTTTATGTAAGGTTAAAGTTAGCCATGATGGTGAGCCTGACACCGTTATGTGTCAACAACACAGGCCACCAGCGGGCCGTGGGTGAAAATTTTATGGGCCGCGGCTGAGAGTTTCATGGGCCTTGGGTTAGAGTTTCATACAGCATTATACGCAGTACAGAATATATAAACGGGGAAATTTCATCGACAGCCACATATTGTTAACCATCTGGGGGGTGGGGTGGGAGAGTCACCCATTGAGTGCTTGCAACCAGATTCGTCCAAATACGTTCGTTTGATCATAAGATATTATATATACACAAACATGCACGCACACAGCAGAAATCATAACCTCCTTCATACGGTGACTGGCGTAAGGAATTCTGAACACTGTCACAAATATTCGTCGAAATACCATTCGCGAATATGCAGCAAATAAAAATATATAATATAGATTACATCTTATTTTGATATTGTCAATTCATGGATTTATAATTTTACGTCAGTCAACACAGCAACAAAGGCCTCCACATAGAGTGCCAAACGGAGTCTTTAAGACTGTGATTAAAATATTAACCATTACAAAGTAACTGGCTAAGTATTTCGCTTTCGCAAATGCACTTCCATAATTTTACAGTTAATATATTAAAACAAACACAACAACGCACACATAGGGCTATGTAGGTTTAATGACCACATCATATGTTAATATATACAGAAACAAATAATTTATTTTCCTAGCAACAAATTGATTAAATCGTCAAACCTCAATTTGCAAATTATTATTTTCTATACAAATAAAATGCATGTAACTTCGGTAAACTGGAAAGTCATCAACACACAGAAAAAATACATCCCTAAGCCGAAGAAACATCTCTCTCTCTCTCTCTCTCTCTCTCTCTCTCTCTCTCTCTCTCTCTCTCTCTCTCTCTCTCTCTCTCTCTCTCGATCTTACGCACATATTAAACTAAGACTTTTACTCTTCTGCATCAGATGGATTTAAAGTTCATTTTTATCCTCAAAACTTCGTAAATAATAAATTCACTGACTGGGCTGAGATAGGAGAATTGAAAGTGGTTCATAAATAATGCAGGTAACGCAAGGCATTGCATATTTAACCTAAATCAATTTTTGGGCGAAGGGAGGACATTATATCCGTAACGCCCTTACAGGAAAAGTTATTTATACATAAACACACACATTTTATAAATACATATAAACGTACATACTGTACATAAATATAATATATATATATATATATATATAAATAAATAATAATTAGTGGTGTTTACTTCCACTAATGCCACTCAATGTTGATGGATCGCCAGATTTTAATTGTCAAGGTTGGAACACTAATCATGTGGAGGGGGGGGGGAGGGAAGAGCAAACCAAGATGTGTTCGCCAACATCCATCCAGATCTGTTTATCCGTTACCAAGGCATCTTGTTATTACATATAGATTTGAGCCAAATATCTGTGGGGCCAAAACTTCGATAGCAAGATTAGGAAAGACTGCATATATAAAGAAATTAGAGTAGAAGGAAACAAAGAGCAATAATCGTAAGCCCTACACACACACACATATATATATATATATACATATATACATATATGGATATATATAGTATTTATATCTAATTTATATATATATATACATTAATGTATATATACATATTTATATATACATATATGTATATATATAGTATTTATATCTGATTTATATATATACATTATTAGTATATTATGCATATTATATGTACATATACATATACATATTTATATATCCACATAATTATATATACATATATATATATATATATATATATATATATATATATATATATAATATATATATATATATATATATAATGCGAAGTGATTTTTTTTGCCTGCAAATGGCTAGAACTATTAAACAGCAGATATCATATCCAAATTTTTAAGAAAAAGCGAATTTCATCCACCTTCCTTAGAAGTCACGTTCAGATATCCGGTGTCTCTCTATCAGTACCAACGTGCAGAGAAGTCTGACCAAACAATTTAATGACACGTTTGTTTTGGCTGATAATTGGGGTCTGTGGTTCTGACACACCATTTGAGCAGAACCTGCGTCCGTTATACACTCAAACATTAGGCGCTTGGGGGCCGCAGTGGGCAACACATTAATAAATCCAAATTTTATCTCATAACTCATCCACCAAGCTGACTACGGTTTCAATTAAGAGCTGCTTTGTATCACCATATTTCATAAGACTTTATCTACTAACTAAAGTTTGAAGGTGACACGATTTTAATTTTGATCAGTTAACGTCTACCTCAAATAGGTAATACAGATTTTCCCGTATGTCTCTGTAATCAACGTCAGAAAGTCAGTGGGAAATGAATGATTGCTGAAGAAAAACAAACTTTTATAAGATTAAAATTATTAAAATATCTCGTGATTATAACTTCTAGTCACATTAAAATTAAGGCATGTATACTTACACATACACAATATATATATTCTGTGTATGTATACTGTATATATGTATATATAGATAGATAGATATATATATGTGTATGTATATATTATATATATATAATAAATATGTATATAGATACAATATACATATACACATGTATATATGTATATATACATATATATATGTATATATATATAGTACATATATAAACTATATATACTCGTTCTCTTTGAAAGAATTAACGGAAAACGAGACCACTGTTCATTTATTCGGAATTTATTTTCCCAAGAACTTAGTGAACATTCTTCTTCGGTAGACCTAGAAGTATCGATATGCTCTAATTATGAGTCACCTCGAAGGTCTTTCATTCAGTTTAAGATATATTTGATTTACACCGCATAACTTCACGGCTGAATTGTTTGAAGAAAGTAATTGGGTTAACAGCAAATTGTTTACATAACAAAGTAACTTCAGTAAGTACTCATCTTCATAGTTTTCTTTCTTTATTGAATTGCAAAAATGTACTCAAACACATAACGTCAGAACAATCACTATTATTCCAAAAAAAGAAAGCAAGCAAAAAATGAGCCGAAGTTTCTTCTAGACAATCGAGTTTTCTACAGCGTATAATGCTGTACGAGCTCCTCAGAAATAAAACTCTCAGCCACGGCCTTGGGAAACTTTCACCCACCGGCCGGGCTGGTGGGCTATGTTGTTGCGCACCAGTAAGTGCCACGCGAAACACCACAATCACTCCACGCAACACTTTAACCATAAATCAAATAAAACTATCGAGGCTAGAGGGCTGCACGGTATGTTTGATGATTGGAGGGAGGATGATCAACGTGCCGCATCTTGCAGCCTTCAGCCTCAGTAGTTTGAAGGTCTGAGGGCGGACAGAAAAAGTGCGGACGGACAGACAAATAGCCACCTCAATAGTTTTCTTTCACAGAGAACTAAAAACCTGAAGAATACCAGGAAAAGGAAAACGTCCCCGGGAACTCCTCCATAACCTGAAACAATGGGAATTACAACATCACAAGCAACATTAAATCAGCGACATCCCTCCCTTCATGTAAACTCCCTAATAATAAAATATCATCCATAATTCTTCCTTCAGGCGAATCGGAATTTCAGGTTCGCATACATTCATAAATGGATGTCATTTCTCCCCAAATCCATCTCTTCCAATAAATCTAGTCCTTTTTTCAAGCTTTTTTTTTTTACGCACGCATGATGGAATCGGTATTTAGATTTACCGCTTTTATAGCACTGCCGGAGTTATTTACATAAAAGTTATTATTAATGAATGATATAAAAGTATATTAATCAAATTCCGCACCAGCATTACAAGTTTGGGAAACTGCCCGTTAAAAATTTCCTGCTGGTTTCATCTATTAGCGAAAAAGTTTGAGTGAAATTTTGCTTTTGAAAAGGCCGAAAAAAAAAAAAAAATACCGACAGCCTCATTTATACATGATATTTCATAGGCATATTTTAGCCGCCACCAAATCATCAAAACTCATCAAAAAATGTTGAAGTCTGAATACGTTTTGGTGGGACGTATTCTGCATATCTGTGTGCCTCAACTGAATTAGACAACTTTTTCATGATCATTCTGGCTAAATGGTCCTCTAAAGCTTCTCGACCAGTCTACCTCGATTTCCTGACACTGATAACTAACGTTAAGAGTTATCTGTTTGATAATATATATTTCATCAACTGTCCGACTTGACAGTTTCAAATTGCCTGGGTGACAGTTTTAGTGGCCTCCAGATTCGGATTACCAAGAATTATCTTATCTTTGTTTTTTCTTTAAAAAGGGCCACTAGAACTGTTAGAGTATTCTCTTATTTTCTAGTCTATCTTAAACTAGATGACCCTTACTAGTCCATCTTAATGACTGACCTCTTTCATAACAACAAAACAGGTCTCCCAACTAAGCCTCAAAATATCAGCAGAACTTCTCCTACTAAGACTTACTGCCTTCTTAACATAACGTCAAAATGAATTATGAAACTTCAGTTACTGAAACTTTCCTCCTTAAAAGAGAATTGAAGCTTTCTCATGAATTTGTTCCTTTGTAAAATTCAAAAAATACATTGACAACATCTCTCTCTCTCTCTCTCTCTCTTGTGTTTAAGATATTTCGAAAGTAAAGAGTTCAGCTTCCAGAAAATTTTACCATACCAATTAGGAACACTGGCGATTTCTCTCTCTCTCTCTCTCTCTCTCTCTCTCTCTCTCTCTCTCCAAGAAAAATACTCCCTTGGATATATTCACCTATTTTTCTTCATAATTTCCGCGTCAACACCTCCTTTGATCTGGAAATTAGGAAACACTCAGAACCACTTCAAATTAAAGCTGGGTTACTTTCATAACAACCATCTCCAAATAAAATAGTTACTCATTGAAAATTCTAATGAAACTATTAAATAATCTTAAAAAACCACAATTTCTAGAATCCCTATGTATTCTTTAAAAGCTTGACCTGCTCTTAAGAAGCTACAGTTTCTAGAAAACCTATGTATTCTTTAAAAGTTTAACCTAATCTTAAAAAGCTACAATTTCTAGAGAACCTATGTATTCTTTAAAAGATTGACCTACTCTTAAAAAAATACAATTTCTAGAAAACCTATGTATTCTTTAAAAACTTACCTACCTTAAAAACTACAATTTAAGTAAACCTGTATTCTTTAAAACCTTCAGAACACTACAACAAAACTACAATTTTTAGAAATCCTACGTATTCTTTAAGAGCTTAACCTAACACAAATATATAATTTTCAGTAACAACTATTAAAGTAAATTTAATGGTTCAAGA
Organism: Macrobrachium rosenbergii; assembly: GCF_040412425.1. NCBI lineage: Eukaryota > Metazoa > Arthropoda > Malacostraca > Decapoda > Palaemonidae > Macrobrachium > Macrobrachium rosenbergii. The sequence continues at coordinate 21,681,531 of NC_089771.1, read as the reverse complement.
AGTGATCGATGTCGGACTATTCTTGCACTAGTAACAATTAATTTTGTTGCACATCCTTAAGCAAATTTTAAATTACGATAAGCTAGCTTTAATAGTGACTAAATTAATTAATTCAATAATCATAATTATAAAAACGGCCCTTCCTTACTCGCCTTTATACTTAATTGTTCATAAACAAATGAGGGAAAACTTTTCTTGCCATTCCATCTTATTTATTTGTCCTAATTATCTTTATGTCTTATAATTCAAAATTCTCATTTAATATTACAAGTTTTCCAATGACTTCATATTTTCCCTTTAACTAACACGGTTTCGTTCATGAATGAGAGAGAGAGAGAGAGAGAGAGAGTCTATTTGACAGTAATCTGAAAGGACAAAATATATAATATCGACCAGACTCCTTAAATCAACCGAAACTGAGGGCAAAGTAAAGACAAACACGCACACACACCGAAGGAAGAGAGTGAGAGGTGGAGAAAGAGAAGCAAAATGAGAGCTGGTTAAACGAAGGAAAATGAGAGACTCACACGACCTTCAAACACGAGAAAACACAAAGAGGGGAAGACTCCAGTCCTATTAACCGAATGAAAAAGGAGAAGAATAAGAAGAAGAAGAGGAAGAAGAAGACGAGGAAAGAGAGAGAGAGAGAGAGAGAGAGAGGAGGGCGAAAGAGGCAACCTCTCAATTGCCCTAATTCCAGGCGACACCTACTAATTGAGAACAAGGAATTCCGTTTCTCACGAAAAATAATCCAGTTTCTTGCCCGCTCCTGCAGCAAGGTTATCTGCAAGAAGGGAGGGAGGAGGAGGGAGGTTTGGCTAAGTGACAGGCTCTCTGTTTCCTGTCTGGCCGTTTCCCGTCTGTCCGAGACAGCTCCCTGCTTCCAGCAAGTTTTAATTTACTGACTGATTGTCTGTCTGGCAAGTCTGTTTTTCTCCCGGCGCAGTTTCAAACGATAACCGAGCGCTTCTCACAAGTCCGCGTCTTTTGCACCACAACCCTGATTCTGTCAATGTGTATAACTGGCATGGTAATAATAACTGGATAAACAAAGATGGGCAACATATTTTACAAAACCTAAAGCTAAATTGCATAAAAAAAATTCAAGACCAAAAAACGACACGAATGAAATACAATACTATGAACCAAATAAAATATTGTGCAAACTAAAGAAATAAAAATGGTTTAAATTCTAAAGTCATCAATAACAATTTAACCCGAGGGAGAAATGTGAACAAAAGGAGAAACATTTGAGCCACGTATAACTTTGCGAATGATTTGTGATGCATGAAGAGTACACAATGGATATAACTGAATAGGGACAATAAATTCTTGGTACCCAATCCGTCCTTTGGTAAACCCTCACAGTTAAATTTATTCCCGAAACAACAATGTTATACTCAAGTCGCCTCTTCCTCAAACTTCAAATTAGACCCAGAGTGTTATCTTCATCACGGAACATTCCATTTTATTGTATTATATCCCAGTTTGACACACTAAACATGCCTCACAGCAAATGCCAATTTACATACTTTATAAATCAAAGAGAAAACACCTCTCTCTCTCTCTCAAAATAATTTCTTTCATGGTATAACACCCATTTAAAATTCGTTTCAAAGGTAGATCAAGGCTTCGAGCCTCCTGCATAGAGCAAGTAATATTACCAAAGTTAGCTCATCTTACTTTTCTTTAAAATTAATTCAAGCACACAGGCTAACTCCGAAGGTCAATAATGACCTCATTTTTCCATAACAAATAACTTTCAAGTTATCTTTATTTTCGATGTCTCAGAATATATAAAACACACACATACATACATATATATATATATATATACATATATATATATATTATATATATATATATATATATATATATATATATATATATATATATATATATAATCAATTCTGATTATAAAGTTAAATAACGTTCAGTGGGGAAAACTCAGTTTTAAATACATACAACTCGCCCAAAGGAACTCCTATCACTCTCCAGACCTTGAAGTCCTGAGTCAATAATGCACTTGAACCCAAGGAAAGGAGTGAAATAAAAGACCAGACCCCTATCGTTCCCAATGTCCTAAAATAACAAGACAGAATTTTGAGAAAAGAGAAAATAAAATCCGCCACCTACCCTAACCGGCAACCAAAACAAACAGGAGAATCAAAACAAAACATACGGAGCCGATGAATTTTGGAGACATGCACAGTTCTCTTACAGAACCATCTTTCTCTCTCTCTCTCTCTTTCTCTTAACCTAGACTTCTAACATTTTCTCATTTATCCTTTCATCAAGTCTCTCTCTCTCTCTCTTAACTTAGACTTCTAACAGTCTCAAAGTTATCCTTTCATCAAGGCCCCCCACCTCTCTCTCTCTCTCTCTTAACCTAGACTTCTAACAGTCTAACAGTTATCCTTTCATCAAGACTCTCTCTCTCTCTCTCTCAACCCAGACTTCCAACAGTCTCTTGTCCTTTAACCTAGACTCTCTCAGTCTCTCTCTCTCTCATCTCTCTCTCTCTCTCTCTCTCTCTCTCAACCTAGACTTCCAACAGTCTCAAAGTTATTCTTTTCATCAAGCCTCTCTCTCTTCTCTCTCTCTCTTCAATGCAACATCCCATCATTTTTATGTGGACTGTGGGCAGAGCACTTTGCAATATGAGAGAGATGAGAGAGAGTGAGAGAGAGAGGAGAGAGAGAGAGAGAGAGAGAAGACTAACAACAGAAGAGCAACTGAAATCGCAAAAATACCCTTCAGTACAGTTTGCAAATTCAACAGAACAGAGGAGCAGCTGGGAAAAGGGGAAAAAGGGGAAGGAAGATGAACTGGAGCGCTCTCGAAGAACAGGGATATTTTTAAATCAAAATAAACCTTCCTTCTCTCTCCCCCCAAAAAGAATGGAAAACATTCAAAAATAAAAAATGTCTTCCAAATGTCAAATCAGAATGAATCTAGTGTCTTCTCAATGTCTGGTAATTCAGTTGAATGAGAAAGATCAACTTACATGCATAAGTGGAATCGAGTTATTTGGTTTTCAAACAATAACACACACACAATTATAGTTCCCTACTTCAAGATTAGGAATATATGAAAAGAATCCAGACTCAGAAAGTGGATAACGGAAGGGATACAAATTTGATCGCCGTATTTTTTCTCTTTGGTGACCAGGAAACTAGATAAATATACATTTAACCTCACATACAACAGTTTTAATATTTCAAGACGTAATTCTAATTACCTGTAATGAATACGAGGCAGACCTTCTTTGTGAGCACACGTACCTGAAAATAAAATAAAATAATATTTCATAACGCATGAATAGCAGAATATTCCATAAATGCTGTACAGAAAAGTTGACTAACAACGGAAAATTATAAAAACTATATATTAACATACTGAGAGAGAGAGAGAGAGAGAGAGAAATCGAGAGAGAGAGAGACTTCAGAAAAGAGTCAAGCACTACATGCAATCATCAGTTATGTCTTCACCAAAAAGACAAGCACAAGTCAAGCTGAAAGTGAACCTTGCGACAAGGTAAAATAGAAATCTACTTCAGTTAGATGATTACTTCTTCATTGCTAACTCTAAATAGGAAAATAGGAATGCAATCCATTTATAAAATATATTGATAATTTATATATATATATATGATCATATATACAGTGCAGATGAGAGAAGAGATGAACCTTTGGCGACAAGGTAAAATAGAGATTAGAAATCATATCACATTGAGATATGTTATATATACTGTAATATATATATATATATATATATATATATATATATATATATATATAACTATATATATATATATGTATATATATATATTAATCACTCAAAAAAGTTTTGCAACATACTTCCAAAACTCGATTAACAGCTTATAACAGCGACATCTGGCGCCATTTGGCAACTCAGTTGTAAGCGCGTGAAACAACTGAACACTATATGGGTAGAAATTTCCTGCAATATAAGCAGGGCTTTTATATATGTTGTATATATATATATATAAAGAATGTTATATATATATATATGTTCTTATGTTTTATATTATCCAACACCATCACTATCGTTGTTTTATATAAGAGATAGTGTGAACTTGTAGAGAGAGACTGTTACAAGTTGAACTGTTAGTCTTATTAACATCAACAAAGAGACTTTTGAAAGAGAGAGAGATTATTAATTAAATTTTTGAATGAGAGAGATATTAGAAATCATATACTGAACTACTGAGATTTATATCTATTTTTGTAATACATAGAATATATATATATACATATACATATATATATATATATATATATATATATATATATATATATATATATATATATATATATATATTTTATATAGTTAATGAATATATACTATTTTTGTATTTCTTACACACACACACACACACACATCATATATATATATATATCATATATATATTATAACGCAAATATGATATATATATATATATATAACTTTCTCAGTAGACGGATGGTTTCAATCCAGCACAAGACTTCCAAAACGATCCAAAAACCTTTCAGTGATCATCCGATGTTATAAAAGTATAAAAAAAAAAATCACGTAACCTAATACAAATGTCAGGCACAGCAACTTCACTTACAGTCAGAACTTGATAGTCTCCGGGACACCTCTCCTGAACTGAATGCAGTCACCTTAATATCTAAAAATAATAATTGTTAACTAAAATGCACTCTGTAACATTACTGCAAACACAGTCTTGTTAGAATCTAAAGTTCAAGTGCTGCATGTGACAAAAATAGGATAATGAACGTTCGCGTGATTGACAAGAATAAGAATAAGAAAGGTTTTAACGTTCATGTAGTTTGTGATAACAAAAACTTTTAATTGCTAGGGGGTTAGAGGGGACAAGAGAATATTCATACATTTTGGGTGCTACCTGCAACAGCAAATATGTTCGTTTTAAATCATTTGTACACGTGAAAACACACAGTCAGAACTTGTATCGGCGACACCTCTCCTGAACTGCATGCAGTCGTTTATCCTGTTAACTAAAATGAAACTGCCAACTCACAGACGTTAAAAAGTAATATGAATATTGACAAGAATATAGATAGGTTTATATATATATATATACAAAATTTAATTATAGGGGTTATATATATATATATCGTTATAAATCATTTGTATATAAATATATATATATATATATATATATATATATATATATATGTATATATATATATATATATATATATATATATATATATATATATATTACTTATCTACATACATATATACATATACATAATTACACACACACACATATATATATATATATATATATATATATATATATATATATATATATATATATATATATATATATATATATATATATATATATATATATATCCAACTCTGAATTGACAGTGCCAGGAACGTTAAACGACCATTCAATAAGTATGGCGCCGACACACAAAGGGTTTTTCACAAGTACAAACGAATTAAAATGAGCATTTTTGCTGTTGCAGGTAACACCCAAAATGTATAAATTAAATATTCTCTTGACCCCTCTAACCTGTTCTCATAGGTTCTCCTGCATACCAATTAAGGATCAGATGATCAACTGAACATCTGAACACTGTAGGAAGTCATCAGGTGTAATATAAGAACTAAAAGCGCAAAAACTTAAAAGACAGTTCAAAGCAACCTCGAACCTTTTTCTGGGGTTTCAAGTTCAACCTTCGGCATCCCAGCTCCTTGATGAGAGGGCGTGTGGTCTTTAAACACCGCAATTTAAGAAAGGTTTCAACAATCTCACCCGCCGAGAAGTTTCAAGTTCAGCATTTCCAACGCTTTCAAGTGTAACTTCTATTATTTCAGGGACGCGCGAAGGTGCTATCCTTCCATCGAGTCCGAAGGGAAAACTCGTGACCAGGATGGTGATTGCTTGATTGATTGGGGGATATCCCACGTTGCCAATACTTCTTGGAAGTTATCCCAAACAACGCCCGATTCTGAGGTCCAGGATATATGAGGATAATACTCGAAAAGGTTTACACACATTAAATAATAATGAAAGATTCAAGGGTACGACCAGACCTCAAAGCCTCAAGGAAATTTCTGAAAACCACCTGGCGTCTGTAGACTTGAAAACCATTATAAATCTCTCCTCTCTCTCTCTCTCTCTCTCTCTCTCTCTCTCTCTCTCTCTCTCTCTCTCTCTCTCAGACAGGACGCTGAGCGTTAAACTATAGGTAGAGATTTTGACTCATAATTTCCTTTGGAACTGAACGCTAATAAAGATATTTGTAATAAACAAACTCAATAAATAAACATATCACAGCACAGATTTCTGTTCTATTCTATACAAAGCATTATGTGACATATTTTCACTAAACGAAAAAGCAAGGTGATATGGCTGATCCTTACAATCTTTTTCTCTCACTCACTCCCTCTCTCTCTCTTCCTTCGTCTCTCTTTCTCTCCCTCTCTCAAAGTTCCTCGTTGGACGGGTTGATATCGTTCCCGGCTAGCACTTTGCTGGGCCTGCGTTCGATTCTCCGACCGGCCAATGAAGAACTAAACGAATTTATTTCTGGTGATAGAAATTCATTTCTCGCTATAATGTGGTTCGGATTCCACAATAAACTGTAGGTCCCGTTGCTAGGTAACCAATTGGTTCTTAGCCACGTAAAATAAGCCTAATCCTTAGGGCCAGCCCTAGGAGAGCTGTTAATCAGCTCAGTGGTCTGGTTAAACTAAGGTATACTTAATTTCCTCTCTCTCACACACTCTCTTATCTACAGAGTCTCAATTTACCTCAGAAATTGATACATACCGGGTTTTAACCCGGTACGTATCCACCTTTGCGGCGTGTTTAGTACAAGCCCGTCGGGGATTACCGTAAAAACATAAACAAAAGACTATAAATATCATAAAGATAATGACCCCCAAGAAAAATTAGTCCTAAATAACGAACCCGAAAACCCTTGGGGGGTCACTATCTAGGAAAGATCCCAGAAACCTTATATAAATATATATTATCTACAGCGAGATCTGGGCAGTTACCAGGCTCGTTCCGAGAAATATGTGTCCTGAATCAAAATGGATGGCGGATTAAAAAAATCTCACAAAGAAGTCTAAGACCATCTCATTATGTAAATGACGCCGTTTAATATGATAATGACGCCTTTATGATTATCATATCTAACCTAGGAAGAACGAGAGAACGGGTGGTGAACGGTTAAACCAACAAGACGTTTGTGCCTTAGGAAACGCTACGGCCTTTTATTTACTCCTCGATTAACAAAGAATGCAGTACTGTATAGCCTACAGTAACCCAGACAACACACGCACATAAATACAAACGATGATAAATATAAATATAAATATAAATATAAATATAAATATCAATATATATATATATATATATATATATATATATATATATATATATATATATATATATATATGCAATTTTCTTTGATACATGTTTTCGTATGTAATGCTGAGAAAGATTGTGGCCTTCGATCCCTATGAAGAATCGAAAAAATGGCAACGAAAGAGGATGGTAGGCATGTCTTCGTTACTTTTAACTGTTTTTCTGAGTGGCTCAGCTTGTAACCGTACCTAAGTGCGAATTTGTATCTCTGCATTTAAACACCTTATATATACTGTATGTATATATATATATATATATATATATATATATATATATATATATATATATATATGGTGTTTAAATACACATATATATAATATATAATACTGTATATGGTGTTTAAACACAGACCACATATATGAACATACTGTACATACATACATATATATATATATATATATATATATATATATATATATATATATATATATATATATATATATATATATGTATACACACAAGATATTTAAATGCAGACATGCAAAATCGCACCTAAGTACGATTGCATGCTGAGCTATTCTGTCAGACAAACAGCTAAAATTAGCAAAGTAACCCCTACCATCCTTCTTCGTTTTCCATTTTTTTGATTCTTCATGGGGATCGAAGATCACAATCTTTCTCAACATTACATACGTCTTCAAGTACCGAAGAAAACTCCACGAAATCTGATATGACAAGTACCCAAACAAATTAAAGCTTTCCAATCAATCCACCATTATTATATAAAAAAATTTTTTGTGCTACTACACAAAAGTTCAGCTCACTTGAGAAACAGACGCGAGTCCTTTGCAATGGTGTCTCAGCTGGTTATCTACAAAAGCAAGAGAAGAAGAAAACTTTGGTACTTTTTCTACCATGGCCGCCACACAATATGAAAACTCCATTTAAATTCCGTTAACAGGCAAACCGGTTTATGGGGAAACTTGCACTTAGCACTTCGGTGTCGTTATGCAAAACAGACGTCAGAGCTCTACGAATATTAGACTGTATTTCATTTGATTTTTAACTATCCAAGACTGTTCATATTCTAACACACATGACCGATAGGGAAAGCGCTTCGTATTGCAAAATACGAAGCGAAAATGAGGAAGCTTTTTTTTTTTTTTCTGTTATAGCCATAATAGTGGCAAATTAAAGCTGGAGCAAGATTTAAACAAGTAATGAATGCACTGAAGTTTCTTCGGCGCAATCAAGTTCTCTGTATGAGCCGCGGCCCATGAAGCTTTCAGCCACGAACCAGTGGTGGCCTATCGCACGATTATGGCTAACTTTAACCTTAAATAAAATAAAAACTACTGAGGTTAGAGGGCTGCAATTTGAAACGTTTGATGATTGGAGGGTGGATGATCAACATCCCAGTTTGCAGCCCTATAGCTTCAATAGTTTTAAAGAACTGAGGGTGGACAGAATAAGTGCGGACGGTCAGACAAAGCCGTCTCAATAATTTTCCTTTACAGCAAACTAAAAATTTAGTTTTTCATGTGATAAAACATTTCGAGAAGTATCGCAACATTTTCAAAAACTTTCTTTTCGCTCTGAGCGCACTGAAATTCCAGCCACACGAGCACCCTTGTCTACGCTAGGTTTGGCTCCTTGTCTCTCAATTCACTGTCTACCTATGGCAATCCTCTCCGTGTTTGTTTCCTCTGATCCCCGTCACATCCCCTCTTTCAAGGAACGGCCTGTCACTTCCTCTGGGACGGACCCAGATAAGAGCAGGGCTTTCCCCCTTCCATTTGGCATTCGCCCATCAATTAAAAATAGAGAAGAGTAGGGCACCAGGCAAGCAGTGTCAATACTACCTGACCTACTGAGAAACAGTAGATAAAATGCAGGTGTCGAGGTGTGGAAAAATACAGTAAGAAGGTTTTGTCAGAAAACTGGAAACACAGTAAGAAGCTTTTGTCAGAAAACTGGAAACACAGTAAGAAGCTTTTGTCAGAAAACTGGAAACACAGTAAGAAGCTTTTGTCAGAAAACTGGAAACACAGTAAGAAGGTTTTGTCAGAAAACTGGAAACACAGTAAGAAGGTTTTGTCAGAAAACTGGAAACACAGTAAGAAGGTTTTGTCAGAAAACTGGAAACACAGTAAGAAGCTTTTGTCAGAAAACTGGAAACACAGTAAGAAGCTTTTGTCAGAAAACTGGAAACACAGTAAGAAGCTTTTGTCAGAAAACTGGAAACACAGTAAGAAGGTTTTGTCAGAAAACTGGAAACACAGTAAGAAGCTTTTGTCAGAAAACTGGAAACACAGTAAGAAGCTTTTGTCAGAAAACTGGAAACACAGTAAGAAGCTTTTGTCAGAAAACTGGAAACACAGTAAGAAGGTTTTGTCAGAAAACTGGAAACACAGTAAGAAGCTTTTGTCAGAAAACTGGAAACACAGTAAGAAGCTTTTGTCAGAAAACTGGAAAGTTATTAGGTAGAGGTCCGGATTCATTAAAAATGGAACTTAGGCACAAGTATCCCGGATGTTATTTTCTCCCTTGAAAATTGTGGAAATGATTTTTTTCTCAGTCATAATGACTTCCTTTCCGCTTCCATTCACCGACACTGCGAAACCATTCAACCCTCGCAATAAACTCTCCCATCCATCAACAACTTCGAAGCTTTCGTAGGTGTACCACAGTCAACACAGTCTTCACTAAGAGAACAACTCGCGCACACTTGATCGACATCAAACAAACTTCTCTGGAAACGACTGATCTCAAGTCTGAATGACTAATCTGTTATAAAGTTAGGAACTACATGATATGAAAGCACAAGCACAACATAGTTCTCCTCTACCGAGAAATCATGGAATATACGAGAGTCGTTTTGTTTACCCTTCTCTTTGTATTATCTTTTTCTTCCATTTTCTGTATTCATTCTCTCCGCGCTCACTTTTATCCTAGAAATTATTTCGGGTATAGTTAAAACTGAAATCACTCACTGGCTTTCCAGATTACACAGGAAATATTCCCGACTATTTACACTATGCATGTAAAGGTTTAGTCAAAATAGGACTGAATGCAATGCAGAAAATAATAATAAAAAAAAACATAATCCATAAACAGTTCGTTTCTTAAATCATTTTAGATGACATAAATTAATCCAAAAAATTGTTTGTCTTTTACTGTTGAAAAGGAATTTAGAAATAATAAAATGTCTATTGACAATGAAACAGACTGCTACTGAAAAATAAATAGCGCAAAAATGATCTTAAATGGAAGGAAATAAGAAAGCACAATCATAAATTTCATATGGAAATCTATGCGAGCGTAAAAATTATCTTAAAAGTAAGAAAAAGAAAGTAAAAAATGCGCCGAAGTTTCTTCGGCTCAATCGAGTTTTCTGTACAGCGTACAATGCTGTGTAAAACTATCAGCTACGACCTAGCAACGCTCAGTTACTCCCCTCCAGAAAAGCTAACCTTAACCTTAAATAGAATAAAAACGACTAAGGCTAGAGGGTTGCAATTTGGTAAGTTTGATGATCGGAGGTGTGGATGATCAATATACCAATTTGCAGACCCTTAGCCTCAGTAGTTTTTAAGATCTGAGGGTGGACGGAAAAAGTGCAGGCGGACAGACAAAGCCATCTCAAGAGCTTTCTTTTACAGGAAACTAAAAATGCCTTTGAGAGAAAAAAAAAAAATCCAGAGGAAGTTTTCCCCTTCGCTACTTTTGTGTTACCTTCTGACGTAAAAACGCCGAGAGTTTGTTTTAAAGGACTTACGCCACTTTCATTTTTGTCTTGTATTTTTCTGGATTATGGCATGTACCAGAAAAAGGTTTACGAGAATTCTGCGGAAAACAAAGAGCAGCATATTTGGTGAATGTTTGAAATTTGCGTCAGACGGCTCGGCCCCGGGGCCAATGAGGTCATTCAGCACCATCTAATGTAATGCAGACATGAACTAAACTTTTATTACAATACAATGACTATTATTAAAACTCACGCAGACAACCACCTGTTAATGTATAAAAACTATGTATATCATTCATGCACAATCTTACATTAAAAAAAATAAATCGATTAAAAATACATTTTATTTAGATATCAACAATACCATTTTCATTTTAAAAAAGACTATAAGGGTCTCAAGCAAAACCTTTTCCTCCAAAATCCCAGCAGGGAATCTCAGGCAAAGGCCACACACACTCTCTCTCTCCAGCTGCATATTAACAAGAGAGCAGCGCACCAAATGTGCTCAACAATGAGCACACTTGGTGCACTGCTACCATCTAAGACACACCTGTGTGTGAGGCGTGAATGACCGATCCTCAGTCGAGCTTGTATAACTTTTAACCTTTCCGTGGCTATTAATATTCGTAGTCAATGACCTAAAATTTTTCGCTTTTGTATTCATTATTATTTATGTGTTTTCTTTTATAGATGGGGGGGAAGACATCTACTGTGCCACTTTTTCCAAATGTATTACCTAACTGGTCTTTTCATATCAGATTGGGAGACACATTTTAAAATGTTACTGTCTAAGGTGGCTTCTTTCGTTTCCCCGTCTCCTACCTCTTAAGTTCGAATTCCCACATGAGAGGGAACCCAGCAGAAATGAGCAATTTTGCACCAACAATAAATGCGAAAGAGCCATTCTTGAGCCTTTTGGACTAAGGAATGGAAAAATTTCATATTGCTGCGATAGCCATTTTTTTTTGCAGCTCTTAATGCATTGTCTAATGAAGAATGAGGATATTTTAATTTTTGTTTGCATTCCAAATTATATATATTCCATCATCAAATGCATTCAGGGCTGCATATACCTAATGCTCTATGTAACATATATGCGAGAACTGATTTTTTTTACTATACTGCTTTGGCCAGAATAAAAACGTACATAGGCAGAAATATTACTAGGATTTCTATACCGACTGATTCTGTATTAGACATTGCATTAAGAGCGAAAAAAAGACTTATTACAACAACAATGAAACTTACAACACAAAAAACCTGACTGTACTAACATATATTAATACTTTCAGTTTTAATCCCCATTACCTTAAGATCTTTTAGTTGATGTGGCTGTTAAGAACAAAAATATAAATAAAAATAAATCACTTATAAAGAACTCCTATGACAATACTAATTGATTTGTTTATCAAATCCCACGTATATCACGCGTTAATTTTTATATTAGTCAAACTGGAAAATTATTGGAAACGAGAAAAGAACTGCACAAAAACGGATAAGATATGCACGGATGAACAGTGCAATTTTCATACACGTTAGTGAAAACAATCTTTCAATCCACTGGACAAGGTCAAAAAGAGAGTTTATTCCAAACTGAGCCTATCGGAAAGAAACATCATCAAGTCCAGTTCTAAAAATGAAAGCTTTGAGAAAAAATATGAACATCAGCCAAAGAATGCATACACTCGATCGAGTCATTTCAAGAGAAATAAGCAAAATGTACGGATTTTTTAGAAAGGTAGTTGACACGGGAGAAGACCACAGGTGTGATCCCGCCCACAGATGAACAAGATCTGTGTATAGAACACTGACCTCAGACGCTCACGAGTCCAGTTGTTCCTCAATCTTTTTCCCCACTTAACCTGTGTGAACATTTGTTTTCCAACCGTCTGTATGTTCGTTTGAAAATGTCTATCATTATGTATCAGTCCTCTTGAAGATGTCTTAGGAAAACTTAGGGCAAGACCAATAACAGCGTTTTATTTTTGCAAATGTGCGATGCTTGTTATTGTGATTCTTAAGCATATATATATATATATATATATATATATATATATATATATATATATATATATATATATATATATATATATATATACATACACATATACATATACATATATATATATACATATATATATGTGTATATGTATAATTTTAATCATATGCCTTTTCCTTTGGAGGAAGTGGATCCAGAGGGCGTTGACCTTCGTTCGCGGCATGAAGTTGCTGGCCCCCTGACCTTCCTCATCCCCCACCACAACAACTAAATAACTACCAGGTGGACAAAATCATTATTTACATCTACTGAAGCTTCATATATTTTTCACTGAACGGACCCAAATCGTCCCACCCTCTCAATCCCCCTCGGTCCCAGAGGCCGTTTATTCCTCACACAGTTGGACTGTGGCTGTGGAACGTTCTCCCTGAGGATGTCACGCAGTTGGAGTTTCAAAAGTTCAAGCGAAGATGCAATGCATTACTACCCTAACGCTACTCTCCTTGCATTTTAATGCATATTTATATATAAATTAATTAATTTATTTTTTCTTTTTAATATGTGAGATCTCTTCTTTCTGTATTTCCCTTTACCTTCTCTTATTCTTAATGAACTCCATATTCTTTGGAAGCTTGAATTTCCAGTCAATGGCCCCTGTGGGCTTGCTCTATATAAAATGGTTTATCTTCTGAATAATAATAATAATAATAATAATAATAATAATAATAATAATAATAATAATAATAATAATAATAATAATGAGAATTAAAAGCCACAGCAGTGTTAAAAATATTTATGTACAAAGTTAAAAACGAAAAGGAGAGACTTTCTGATACTACTCCGTATCCCTCATCAGTCCTACGGGGTCGTCTTGTTTCCATAATAATAATAATAATAATGATAATAATAATAATAATAATCATAAATAAATAAATAAATAATTCAGGGATTGAACTCTAGCCACTCGCCCGTGAGGCGACGGCAGCAACCACTAAAAGCCTTTATTATAACAACGAGATGACTCGTAAAAGCTCCAAATGTTCCGTCGGGGCCGAAGCGAAAGAAAACAAATTTCCCCCCTGGTCCAATTTTCCCGTGGTCGAACTTTGAGTGACCAATTTACCTAAGCTGATGTTTGTGCGTGTCCCGCCAGCTTTGATTCAGATGGTCCACTGAAGGACACGCCCCCCCCCCCCCTGCTTTCGGTCTGGGACTTTTGGCTTTCCGGGGGGAAGATGAAATGCATAACAAATGCACTGGAATGATAAAGATGGAATGCTGTGTCAACACTGCCCACGCTCACTATTTCAATGGGAGATGTGTATGTCCGGGATGCAAATGCTGTTTGATTTCCTGTTTGCTGAAGTAAATGTAATATTTCTCGTTGACGATTCCTGTTTATTCACTGCCTTTGGCATGCACTAATATATTTACCGGAGTAGAGAGAGAGAGAGAGAGAGAGAGAGAGAGAGAGAGAGAGAGAGAGAGAGAATTTTTGAGAAAATGGAATTCCCCTTTAGGTAAGTATATATAAAATTTAAATTCTTTAGTAATTATTACAACAACAGTACAACTGTACGGATTGTACTAGAGTAATATAAAAATAACTATGAGTGAAGATATATTTGAATTTTAAACTTGAATAGACTAATATTGAGCATAATGAAATTAAATAACCAGATATTACTTCCAAATGAATGACATAGGCTGCAAAACGGAAAGAAATAATATTCACAGACAAGTATAGAAACCAAACACTTAAAGATTTCAATTTCTTCCGTAGAAAGATGTGAATTTTACCCTTGACTGAGAATAAGGTATGTATTACATCAGTGATGTTTACTAAACAGTTGGGGGAAATGGAGTATTGTATTAAGGTATGAATTACATCAGCGCAGTTCAATTAATCAGTTGGGGAGATGGAGTATGTATTAAGGTATGTGTTAAATCAGTGCAGTTCTATAAATCAGTTGGGAGAAATGGAGTATCGTATTAAAGTTGGGGGAAATGGAGTATCGTATTAAAGTATGTATTGAATCAGTGCAGCTCTATTAATCAGCCGGGGGAAATGGAGTATGTATTCAGGTATGTATTGAATCAGTGCAGTTCTATTAATCAGTTGAGGGAAATGGAGTATGTATTAAGGTACGTATTGCATCAGTGCAGTTCTATTAATCAGCTGGAAATGGAGTATCGTATTAAGGTATGTATTGAATCAGTGCAGTTCTCTTAATCAGTTGGGGGAAACGGAGTAATGTATTAAGGTACGTATTGCATCAGTGCAGTTCTCTTAATCAGTTGGGGGAAATGGAGCATGTATTAAGGTACGTATTAAATCAGTGCAGTTCTATTAATCAGATGGGAGAAATGGAGTATCGTATAAGATATTCAATAAGCAGAATCGTATCGCCGTAAAAACAACGTCTTTTTGTACACTTCTGTTGAACGTAGTCATTTGTTACGATTCTTTTCCTAAGCCTTCTGTGACCTCTGACTATTCCCTAAACTGAAGGTACTGATAAAGTGTCCGAAATTTGAGGACTCGGTTGAGATAAGGTAAACTTTATTGCTTCATACTTCTTCTTTATCTTGTGGAGCAAGAGAGTCGACTGCGAGAAACAGAAAGCTAATCAAATAGTTTATACACTCTAAAACTAAGGATACCGATATAAGGATATTTACACGTGAACCAAACTATTATATATGTATATTATATGCATACTTACACGCGTACATAACACATTACAATATATATATATATGTATATATGCATACATACATGTGTATATATATGAACATACATATATACATACATACATACATACATGCATACCACACACACACATATATATATATACATATATATATATATATATATATATATATATATATATATATATATATACTGCTAATATGTAACTGACAAATATGCATAAGCTACCATAAAATCATAAGCTTTGCACACCCACACAGCAGTAAAGGTATGTTTACAGCCTGATAGGGAAAAACCAAGTGGAACGGATGATATATACAATGCAGAAAATGAAGAGGCTGGCATATATATGTATATAATATAATATATATATATATATATATATATATATATATATATATATATATATATATATATATATATATATATAATTTCATGTACATAAGCACATATAGTTTTTATTCTAACTGTGAAGAGCACTTGTTTCATTAGCGATGGGATCAGTTCTTGTCTTTCTTGAAGGGTATTTGCATTAAGTCTGGGCCTCCCATGTATCACCCCTCAATGGCATGGGTTCCAATCTTGGTCAGGTTAATTGCAGCACCGTTTGTGTGCGTTTGTGTGTGCGTTTGTGTCTGCGTTCGTATGTGTGAGGTTTTTTTTCCTCTGGAGCCACCCTCTGTTAGAGGATGTGGCTTGATGCTAATATAAATAAATACACATACATACATACATATACACACACACATACATATACACATATATATATATATATATATATATATATATATATATATATATTATATCCTGAAGACTCAAGCTTGAGTAATATAACATGAAATGAAAGTTATGCTGTAACTTCCAAATCTGGCGAATACAACTTTCTACAACTTTCAAATAAAAACCGCTTCAAGAATTTGAAGGGAAATTAGTCTTGAAGCTTACAGATCTTTTTTGGGGGGGGGTTAGTGGCGTAGGAATATCAGTTATGTTTTATTGTTTATTTTTTTGGAGAGAGGGAGAGAAATGAATTTCAACGAATTGATGACAGCTATTTGCGTATGAATGATTGCAGGAATAACAACAAATAAAATTACCAGCAACAACAACAACAAAAACAAAATACCAAAGCAAAACGAGAATACAACTTTTAAAATAATTAAAGAAAAACGCATTCTTAAATAACAACAAAATCAAAGCCATACACCCAAACAATGTCCGTAACAGATTAAAATAAAACAATAAATAAAAAAGAAAACAACAAAGCAAGCATTTGGGAAACAAGGAATCAACAACAAAGTCACAAGAAAAGAACAAAAAGCAAGAGCTAACGATATGGGTAAGGTGTAACAACAGTTTAACCTTATAAATCAAGAAGGAAATACACTATCCATTTACTCCCCCTAAGCAGAAGGATTTGTTTTGTTTTGTTTTATCAATTCTGCTTTCACAGTTTTTCCTTAAAATTGTTAGTTTACTGTATGTAGTAGTAGTATTTCCTATGACTGCTTTGTCTTGATTAAACTTCTTTATCAAAATCGTTGTTATTATTACTATTACTATCATTAATACTATTATCTAATAACGCTTTTCATGAAAACATCATGTAATTGAAAAGGAAGGCAGATGGCCCCCGATTTTCTTTTACCTATATGATTACAAAAGGCACTAGGATACAAGAATAACAAAAATTGTCCAAAAAAAAAAAAAATAAATAAATAATAATAATAATATCTCTAATAACAATAATAATACAAAAAAATAATAATAATAATAATAACTGTTTTGTTTCACCTGCCTATCCCTTTCCAGTTATTTTTTGTCTCAGTTTTTTGGGTTACCTCCTCAAAAATGCGAAAATTTCGTAACATGAGTAAATTCTGATGCCCTAATAAAAAAAAAACCGTGAAACAGGACGTGATGCTGTCTGTATCAATCTAAGAAGTTGCGTTGCATCTGCGCTCAGAGCAAAAGAATATTAAGCATTGGTATGCAAGTTGTTGAAATGACAACGAAACTGTAAACTATGAAAATTGCCTCAGACAGATTAAATCGAATTCAATGGTATTCAACAATTTGAAACTATTTGTAAAGTCAAACCAGGCGGTGGTGGCCGCTGAGAGGTGCTCTCACCCAGAATGTATCATGTCAGAGTGTAAATATTTCTGTCAGTTTCATACAGAGATGTTGGGAGAAAATGAGCTGCAAGCCTAAAGAGAGCATTTTTTCGGAAATATAGAAATATTTAGACTGACCTGATACATTCGGGAAAACACACCTTCAACAACAACACGAACGGATTTGACTTATAATGAAAAGGCGATAGCTTTGAGACACTCGGAATGTACCCTATTATGGGAAGTTTATTCACTGCTATAGATAATTAGCAAATATCTAGTCATTATTGTAAACATAATCATATATTGTCACCTGAGCAGGGAAGCGATTTACCAGTGAAACCATTCCTGAACAATAAACGATGTGGTCACAAAAAACAAGAAATGGGTTTACCGAAATTCTCTGTCCTAAAATAATAGTTAAAATATCTTCCCCATCCTTTGCTGTGGTGTCATCCTCCACTGGTTCTTTTCGTCTTCCTTCAAGTAAATGGGGGTTATCTACTATTTTCTGCTATCGCAGAGTTCATTTAATTTGACGACCATCTGTTTATTTATTTTGCGCTTCCAGAAAAGCGCTTGAATACTCTCATGACACACCATAAACTAATTTCCTGATTTAAAACCAATGCTACCACGCAACTCATTGGTTTTTCAGACATATTGTCGGGTCTGCGACTGAATATCCATTTGCTTGTTTACTTACTTTCTATAGCTGATTATTCCCTCTGCTCTGTTTTCTCTCTTTCTCCATACGAAAACGTGAACATATATTGGAATGAATGAACGGATTGTTGAGCAGCCTTTTCTATGAGAATGCGAATGCTGAATGCGAAAGTGTATTAAACAATTTGCTATTATACGGGGATTACGAAGTGTTGAAAGGGAGAGAATTACAGTTATTACAAAATGATGCGCTAAAAGGGTTAGTTGCAGTGAAAGGAGCAAATGCTCTGAGGTGGTTTGATCACTTACGAGAGAATGCGGGGTGATACGTTCATGAGGAACGGGGAGTGTTGGTTGGATGTTGTGAAAGAAGTTTTTTAATAGAAAAGCCTAAAAGTGTTCAGGAATGACTCAGGAAGCTTAAGAGCACTTGAAGATAGAGCTGGGTGACACGGGGTTGTGTGGGGGCGTGTGTGTGGGCGGGCGGGGGTGAGATGTTCCAATGTGTTGCTGACGCGTCTCCAGTGTAGGCCAACAGTGCCTGAAATTGTGAAATTTCCATAATCGGGATGACGGCAGTGCTGTTTTTCAGTTTTTAACTGGAGCCACTGTCTAATACAAGAAACGGTTGACCGGTAGACATTTCTGCATAAATTAGTTTGCGCTACTAGAAAATTTACAGACCTGGGTTTATTACCAAAGTTCATGTACATTACAAACGAGAAAGACAGACTCACTCTATCATACACACACTATAAGAGCAAAGTCATAAACGTCACGGCTAGCATTACGGTTATATACGATTCAAGATATGTTATTAGAATACAATACAGCGTTTAGGCCAAAGGCCCAAGCGCTGGGACCTTCATAAGAGGCCATTCAGCGCTGAAACGAAAATTGACAGGAAAAAGGTTTTAAAGGTGTAACAGGAGGAAAACCTCGCTGTTGCATTATGAACCAATTTTGGCGAGGATGGAAAGTAAGATGGAAGAAACAGAATATGAATGGAGGTACAGTGAAAGAATGAAATAGGTTGCAGATAGGGGCCGAAGGTACGCTGCAAAAGGAAATTTTTGTATATATTATATATACTGCAATTATAATACAGCCTATATATATATATATATATATATATATATATATATATATATATATATATATATATATATATATATATATATATATATATATATATATATATATATATATACATATATATATATATCAAAGTGTTCATAACCCATGGTACAGACTCACTCATTTTTGCTACGTCGGTGGGTCGCTCCCAGCCAACCGCCCACCAGTTCACCAGCTGCAAATGGGTACCAGCGTCTGGTGGGTCAGGAACACAGGGCCTGGAGCTAGCAACCTCACTCGGGAATTACTGAGGAACTGGAAAGATGTACTCTTCTACGGCCACACCTTCCAAAGGAAAAGAAGGCGCATGTTGCAAATGAAAAGCGTATTACATACACATAATGCGCATGCTCACGTTTGTTTATACTCATAAACTTTACATATAACTTTCCAGAACCTATTAATGCTAATTAATACGTTCCCAAAAGCCATCAAGTCTTACCATATATCACCGTTAACGGTTAGCCCGAAACAGGAGAATCCTGATTTATAGTTCTGCTGACTACGCAGATATGATGAATTAAAAACTTCGTTTGTTCCAGAGCATTAAGCAGCAATCACTGCCCACGGGAAGAAAACTGAAAAAGTAACGATATCCCTCGGAATAAAATACAAATATTTCTACCGTAGACAAAAATAGAGTAAAACCCAATACACACTTCTATCTGAAATAAAAAAGCCAACAATAAAAATTAATTTCTGAAACGTAAAACAAAAGCGTTTCTAAAATGGGAAAATAAACGAGAAACCCGTAAAACATAACAAAAGCATTTCCGCCGGACAGGAAAAAAAAAAAAAAGATACGCGAGAAAAATAGCTTTTAAACTCAGGATAAGAATAATAAAGTAGAACTGTATAATGCTCTCGGGAACTGTATAATACATCGTTTCCTTTTGGTGGGCCATCCATAAATGATAGAGGCAGATATAGATAAAGATAACGCTACCATCCGGGAGCTGATTCAGCCTGCAAGTATCCCGTGTGGTGGCACCGAAAGGCCATCGAGACAATATTAATGCCCTCTTCAAAAGGCAACGGGGAAGTAGGCACTGCCGAGGGGGGGTGAGTTGTCCGTCTTTGCCTCTTTATGGGTCTAAATGCTATTCGGGAGAGAGAGAGAGAGAGAGAGAATGGAATGGAATGTGGAATTTTGGCCCAAGGCCAAACGCTGGGACCTGTGAGGTCATTCAACGCTGAAAGGGAAATTGATAGTGGGAAAACCTCGCAGTTGCCGTATGAAACAACTGTTAGAAGAGGGTGGAAAGTAAGATGGAAGGGAGAAAATAAGAACAGAGGTACAGTAAAAGGAATGAAAGGGGTTGCAGCTAGAGGCCGAAGGGACGCTGCAAAGAACCTTAAGCTTAAGTGATGCCTACAGTTTACCGCACGAGGTGCACTTACTGCACTACCTCCCTACGAGAGAGAGAGAGAGAGAGAGAGAGAGAGAGAGAGAGAGAGATACAAATAAGTACTAAGTTTCCAACAAATACGAAATGAAAAGGCAATAAGAAAGCCACGCCATCATATCAAATGGGCCATATCCATTCTGCCATAAAGGCAGTTTTGGGGAATTTATTAAAATTATAATCTCTGGCCTCTCCCTCTACGGCCCAAAAAAAAAGACATCAAAACGAAGGGAGAAGCGATCTCGTAAAAGGAAAACGAACACATTTATTTCCAATAAGCAGACAAAAACATTTTGAAGCGAGGAATACACTTCGGAATAAGATTCTGCGGGCAACATTAAAGATATATCAGTGCAGCTTAAAAACACCAATAACTATTCTGTTGACAGAAATCACGTTCTGTGAGGATTCACAGTAACGCCCAAACAGCATCAAATCCACAGAGGAAGACCAATAACGCAGAGCCACCCAGGCAAGTTGCCAACTCGAACATTCGTGACGGCCCCATTGTTTCATCAGTGAAAAGCTGATTATTGTTTCGATACCAAACAAAACCGTACAAAATTCACTGTTGGCTTTCATTTCAAACAGTTTGTTTGGAGGAGAGAGAGAGAGAGGGAGATGACATCATTAATATTTCCGGGACAATCGTTACTCGGAATAGGTTTTTGACAATGCAAACCATTAAAAATTCATACAAAAATATATATTTGGTAAACATGGCATTAGAAAGTAAACAACACTGTATGTATTGCTGTTCTGTGCCGTATGGTATGAACAATAAAATGGCAAACTAAGGTCTAGGCTATTGGACTGAGTTATATAACAAATAACACCACGAATATATTTTGTACAATAAAAATTCATGACGCAGATAATCTAATATAAATAGAGTCATATACCAATAAAAGTATTAAATTACCCAAATGTTCAAATTATACAATTATAACTACTTCACGTCAGTATTTATTGAAATAAAACTAGATCAGTTCGATGGCCTTTACATTACACTCAAAATAAGTACACGCTTTTTGGTGCGTTGACTTTAATTTTGTTTTGATATTTGTACTGAAAGAATGATAACATTTAGCCAGTTTTCGAAAATATAACCTGAAATATTATCCATATACAATCCAATTCTAGGTTTCTTCTTGATACTATAAATGTCAGAGATAACGTAGTAACGTAGGAGAAAAAAAATGGATTAAGTTTTCAGTGAAATATAAAGAACAATATGATATCCCAGCCTTACTCCCAACCAAATATGATTTCACACATCGCTGTCTCGGTTACAGAGTGAAGTTTATGTCAAATATACCGTGGAATAGGAAGAATTTTTTTTTTCTTTTACAAACATTAATGAAGGAAAAATTAATACTGAGCGTATTTGCTATACAACATCGCAAAAGCCCAAACATTCGTTTCTAAGCGTTGTTGGTCAACAGACCTGGCTCAATAACCAGAAGGTTGAAAGAAAATAAATGGGATTGATTTACGGGTCAAGACGAATCTTCTGCATAAGTGAGTTATATACCCAGAAGTTAGTCTTGCAGTGAGTCGCTCCTCAGTGAAAGAAGGCCACGGAATTCGCATCCATACCCTGAAATATTTCCTGAGAACACGAAGGATGCCATCTTCTGGAGCAAACACCCTCATTATGTTGCCATAGATTTGTTGACTGAGTCACATTTATAGATTTCCGTAGACCTCCCCCCAAGGACACTTTCTTTTTAAATGAGATGTAAAAAATTGAGCACAGTTAGTTAAAGAGGTTGGACGGCGAAGAAAGATGAAACCGAGGGGAACTCGTGAAAAATAGAAGTAAGAAAAATGGCAATGCAGCGTTAAAAATGGGTATATAAATAACGTATAATTTCAATAAAAATGTTTGATTTTTAATACATTATTTTTTGAAAATGTGATAAGTGTCATGAAACGTCGGCAAATAAATCTGTGAAAATTAAGGTCTTCGTTACCCTTGTTCTTTGAAGATGTGTATATGTATATTGCTAAATGAAGGCCTTTCACATTTACGTAGTTAGAAAAAACGCACAAGACATGGAAAAATGGCGCAGTGTACGTTGGAGTTCGACTGGTGCTTGACGGGTCTTCCGTGGAAGTGCATGAAACATCTGATGATACATTAGTTTACTGCACAGGGGTTCATCAACATTCGACTCAGCAGTTGAAGCTATGATGTGGCAGTGGCCGTTGTCCTAATTTTCACACACACACACACACACACACACACACACACACACACACACACACACACACATACACATATATATATATATATATATATATATATATATATATATATATATATATATATATATACACACAGTATATAAATATAATAACTCGCTGAAATGTGAACAGGACCCGTCATCCCAATTCCATTTTATGTCGCACCACTAATACGCCTCCTAACTTACGTTCTAATTAATATGCCGAAAGATTTTCAGGAATATTGCCGTAATTAGACCATAACTTAACGAAAGTATTAAATCCAACAAGAATTTCCCCTGGAATATACCCTGGTTCACGATCGCATAAATTACGCAAGGCTCAGATGTAATATGCAATACTGCCACCGTTGCATATTAATATGCTTGCGCGCGTGTGCATGCGTAAGCAAGCATCGAAATAGGCCCAACTTTAAGCACAGCACAATATTCTTCGATAATATTACACTAAAAACTTTATGGAAGTGTAGTTAATATTTGAAAACCTCCTTAAAATCATCATTAGCAACGAGTGAAATGTTCTATAGTAGAAAATATTAGCAATTATAAAAAAATATGAATGAAAGCCTTTACAAACTAGAGAAAATATACAAAGCAGTGAGCAAAAGCACCAATTCAAACATCAGAGTATTAGTAACTTATTTAAAATTAGATCAATGCTTATACACTTCGTTCGAGTTTTGCTTAATTAAATTATGCCAATCTATTTCAGAAACTTTTAATTGTGAGCTTAATTCAACAAGAATCGGGAAATATAATCTGTTGCTGACATTTAATAGCCCAGATAACAGTTGCTTTGAGAGAGAGAGAGAGAGAGAGAGAGAGATGCAATTATCTCTGATCTACCTGCCTTTATTACCAATTGTGCTTCTTGTACAATATGGATGTTGCGCACCTAATAAAGCACTAATAAAATAATATATATATTTATATATATAAAAATATATATATATACTATATATATATATATATATATATATATATATATATATATATATATATATATATAGAGAGAGAGAGGAGAAGAGTTGAAGAGAAGCAAATAGATAACATTTATACAAGAATAGAATGCATTTTTTGTGACCTCCTTTTTCAACAAAAATATTTACTCTTAAAAATCTAAACCTAATTCTTGGTTTCCAGTTTCATAAACAGAATTTAAAAACAGAGATAATGAGGTTCAAATCAAAGTAGTCTGATCATCCGACGTGAAGCCTCGATTTTGTTTGCACACTAATTAAGCAAATGATGAATGTGGAAGTGAAAAATGATGAAAACAAGCTTCTATTAATAATAATTATGATA
The DNA here is from genome assembly GCF_040412425.1 of Macrobrachium rosenbergii. Taxonomy (NCBI): domain Eukaryota; kingdom Metazoa; phylum Arthropoda; class Malacostraca; order Decapoda; family Palaemonidae; genus Macrobrachium; species Macrobrachium rosenbergii. The sequence continues at coordinate 21,656,831 of NC_089771.1, read as the reverse complement.
AGAACAACGAAACGAAAAATAATCAGTTACTTAGAATTATTTTAATAAAAATATATAAACTTTATCATGATGATAATGATGACAATGTTTAAGTATCATCTCCGGGAGTATCAAAGGAAAAAGCAAGGGCGAAAACAGGACAAGCACTGCAATAACTCAAAGGAGAGAGAGAGAGAGAGAGAGAGAGACAAAAACACTAAAGACACTAAAATGAGGAGACAAAACAGCATGTCGATAAACCAAATGAGAGGGAATGGGAGGATGGTGGGGTGGGGGAGATGATGGTGGGAGAGGTTAGATACCCAGAAATGGGGTGTCAGGGGAAATTTTTTTCCTTCCTTTTTCATCGGGACCTTTGATTCTCCCGGAAAGACTCTTGGTGTCATTAATTATCGAGCCAATCAGATGTACCCCTCCCCGATGCCTTTTTTTTTTGTGATCTTTTGATATGAGAGAGAGAGAGAGAGAGAGAGAGAGAGAGAGAGAGAGAGAGAGAGAGAATTCAAGATGGTAAGGAGACAGGGGAAAAATAAGAAGGCAAAGCAAGGATTACAGAGGCAGAAGAGTAATTAGTGAGGGGAAAATAAGTAATCTGGTCTGGAATGCAATTTATTAGGAAAGAAACATAGACAATAAAAATTAAAGTACAAATTTGATGAGAACTGACTCCACAGATGCGGATCGAATATAAGAGATCTCCATCAAATGAGTAGGCCATAATGAAGAGATAAATAAATAGAATGAATGATGGAAAGAGAAAGAGAGAATTTCCTAGATATTTATGGATAGAAAGGTAACGCTCGAAATATTAAATCATTTACCAAACTACTGAGAATGGAAAAAAAATCAAGGGATTTCTTTTACTATCAAACAGAAACCTACATTACCAACCAAACTTACAATTGTCCCTGGGAAGTGGGGGAAGGGGGAGGAGAATGATAAAAGGAGAGAGAGAGGGGAGAAGGGGAGGAGGATGATAAAGAGAGAGAGAGAGAGAGAGAGAGAGAAGGGAGAGAAGAGGAAGGATAAAGAGAGGGAATGATAAAGGGATAAGAGAGAGAGAGAGAGAGAGAGGAGAAAGGTAAAAAGACAATTTATTCTCGTCGTCGAGACGCATCTCTTTGTCGCCGGAGATAAAGGAAGGGGGCGGGAAGGATGAGAAGGACAAAGATAAATTGGGGCATAAGAGGGAGGCAAAAAGGAGGAAGAAAGTTAGAAAACAAATTTGTAAATTACTGGTATTTAATACCAACTGAAGGCCCTGATCCGTTCACGTCCAGAGAGAGAGAGAGAGAGAGAGAGAGAGAGAGAGATTACAAGAAAATATAGCATGAGAGAAATATTGCAAAAGATATCCTTTTAATATGAGCGGTTCCACGTGTTACATATGTGTGTGTGTGTGTGTGTGTGTGTGTGTGTGTGTATGTAGAGAGAGAGAGAGAGAGAGAGAGAGAGAGAGAGAGAGGGCTACTACAAGAAAATATAGCATGAGAAAAATATTGCAAAAAGATATCCTTTTTAATATGAGCAGCTCAGCTCCTTGTGAGAGAGGGAGAGAGAGAGAGAGAGAGAGAGAGAGAGAGAGAGAATAAATATTAAATTATTATCTCAAGAAAAAAAAAGAGACCAAGGATACAGGAAATGAGACCACTAAAGAGAGACATCTTCAGAGAGAAAAAAGGAAAGAAGAAAAAGGAAGGAGCAGATAAAACTCCGATCAAATGGAGATCTAAAGTCCAGACGGTGGGACGGAGAGAGGGAGGGAGGGAGAGAGGGAGGGAGGGAGGGAGGGGTAATCCAAAAAAGGACGGGAAGTCTGTAGGGGGAGAAGAGGAAGAATGCAATCCTACCGATAACGGGGGAAGAAAAAGAAAGGATATGCGAAAACGAAAAATGCATTGGAGGGAAAAAGACGAGGTGGATAATGACATATGACAAGGAGGGGAGGAAATGCCAGAGAATAATTAGGATGTGGAAGGACATTTTCAAGAAGGCAAAAGTGGAGGTGAAGAAGTAATGAACTTTGGCGGAGTTTTAGTTGTATCGAAAAACCTGTAAGATATCAACTATTTCTAGTAGTATCGAAAGTGTCATTAAAAACGATACAAGCTACATACTGTTTTCTTCATCTGATTTTTCTTTGACAGAATTTGTTGTGAACTGTTCCTCACCCCGCCCCCCCCAACCCCCTGGAGTGAGGATTACCTTGCCGAGTCTCTCTCGTTTTTATAAGTATACATTTTGACGGGGCAATGACCACTAAGGTCTAATGTTTATCTCTCTCTCTCTCTCTCTAAACAGGCTGCAGCCGACTAACAACAGCCAGCTAACAAATAGGTCGCAGCTTAGGTTAGCAAAGGTTAACAAAGCCATTCTTGATGTTAAGAAACGAGCTAGTTGGTCGCTCCTTCGTCTAGAATCTCACACGGGTCCCTCAGTTTGTGTGCCGACGCTTACCACTTTGAGAGAGAGAGAGAGAGAGAGAGAGAGAGAGAGAGAGAATTCTCCGAGCTCCTTGCCTTTGTTGAAGCCTTCAGGGACCTCAGCTTCCCAGGCGGAATTACAAACTGGCTCTCTCCACACAATTAATTAATAACAAAAGAGGTTCTCTCTCCCATCCATCTCACCTTTGAGCTCCGGGGCAAGAAACGTAATATCCTATTTTACTCGAGAGAAATTAATTCTCAAACACTGTCTGTCTCACTGTGCTATTTTTATTTCGCCTTCAACTGGAAAGAAAAAGCTCGAGAAGACAAAGGAGAAGCGAGTTCCCGCCGCATTATTAACAAGAAAAGAATTTTCATATATAAATGCCGAAATAAATTCTTACGCAAACCTACTCAGACAAATAACAATTGAAAGCTTTAGAATGCACGCCTGTTTATAAATAATGTTAGTCATTATAAGAAAGCCGACCGAACAACTATTCAAATAAATGGCATTTTCGATATTTGGTGGATAATAGTTGGCAATTATGGAGATTTCTCTAATCTGACTCCCGTTACAAATCGGCCGCTAAACAAAAGGACAGTTAATTGTACTGTGATATCGGTAATGAGGGCAATTAGATCGACTAAATTTTCCTTCGATATCAAAGCAAAAGTTTCATAGGAATCAGCCGAATGACCAAAGTCACTATAGGGTATGTCTGCTTTGGGAGCCGCTTCAAATTCTCTGTTCTTAGGTATAAAAGAAAGCTGAGTGTTTTCACTTTTTCACTCCTTGAAGGAATACTATTACTGTAAAAATATAATACATAAAAAATATGATTGTCCTTATTCTTTAATATAGATAAGTCGCCATCAGTTCAATTTATTCGCTTACTTTCCCTTGTCTCAGTCAATTCACTATATTCCGAACGGAAAATTATCTGGCATTTCTAAGGATATTAATTTTTGCCACATTACATTTATTGATGTGCTATGACTCAATGCTTATACTAGTTAAGATTAATCTCCATTTCAGAGTCAATAGAGAATAAGGATAATAGCAATACTTTCTATGCATTTATCTCTGTAACGTAGTATTTTTCTTTAAAAAAAATGTTTGAAAGCCTCTTACGGTCCTGCGTTTAGGCATGGGGAGGAGCTTCAGAAATTCATATTTTCAGCACGACACTCTTCATAAACTTCGACTCTATAAAGTGGTAAATCAATTACCTAGTGAACTATGACCTCATTTAATTCATAGTTCTTCAATATTCCGTTGTAATTCATTCCCCGTATTTTCCAGTGAGCAAACTTTCTAGAAAATGTAACAAAGCGAACTAAAATAGAAGAGTCACAAGGAATTCCAATAAGTTTTTTTTTTTTTTTTTTGCTGAGTGTTAAAACGACGGCAAATTCTCAGAACGTTTATAATTGATTTTCTCTCTCTTCCTAGAGGTATTTACAACGATGAAATCTGTCAGTTGCAGAGGCTTAAATGTAAGAACTCGACAACTCACGAACCTCCAGTGCGGAGAGTTCAACAAGAGGAAAATGACATCTTGACAAAGCCGAAACGGAAATTATTTGAAATCTGCAATGCTCCCGGATAGTTTTGCCAAACTTCGGAGGGCCATTTTGGGAAAAGGCGAGCAGTGAAAAATGTACGACTCTAATATTATACCTTATAGGGAAAAAAAATCACATTCTCATATAATCTAAGTCTCCCTACTTAAAAAAAAAAAAACTCGATTTAATCGATATCTTAAAGGCACAAATCAAACATAGAATAGAATATAGGATTGAAGCCAAAGGCCAAGCGCTGGGACCTACGAGGTCATTCAGCGCTGAAAGAACTGAGAGAGAGAGGTTTGAAAGGTGTAACAGGAGGAGAACCTTGCAGTTGCACTATGAAACAATTGTTAGGAAGATGGACAACAAGATGAAAGATAGAGAATGTGAACGGAGGTACAGTAAAAGAAATGAAAGGGGACGCAGCTAGGGCCCGAAGGGACGCTGCAAAGAACCTTAAGTAATGCCTACAGTGCACCGCATGAGGTGCGCTGACGGCAGTACCACCCCTAGGGGATTCATACAAATAAACGAAATAAAATGGCGAGATATAAAGAACCAAAATAATAAGTATGGAAAGACATTGGGAGGAAGAAGGAAAGAAATGGTAAAAAAAAAAAAATAGGTCGTGAACCAGAAGCTTATCACAGGATAAAAGTGCCACAGCATCTCCTTGTCTCTCCTTCAATCTTAAGCTTTGGAAGAGATAAATCGCCTCTCGTACTTGGATTGCACTACATTGTCTTCTTGAGCAATAAGATATGGCTGAAAATATTTTCTATTTTAATTAACCTCGCGGTCTATTATTCTATTTTTTCCCCTTTTACAATTTCCCTTTCCTACCACTACTCGTCTTGCTTTATTTACTTTGAGTTTTCCTTCTTAAATTATTTCCATTTTTCGCTTTAACATTTTTTTCTCGTTCAGAAGTTTAATTATTTCAGCCCTATAAACCAGACCTATCCCTCTTTTTTAACTCTTAATTCGCGTTATTTTTAATTTCATCCCCTTCTTTTAGTGAGCTAAATGTGGTTTTTATTATTTATATTTTTTCTCTTATCTTTTTCCGTTCCCAAGATTCTCTTTTAATGGCAGATGGTTCCAGACACCAGATATTGCCCAACGCGCTTTATCTCCAGACAGTGTCTTGGGTCAACTTTTTCCTCGCCTTTATATTCTAGCTTCCAAAATAAACCTTCATAAAATGCGCTAATTAAATGAGATACGCAACCCACATGGGGTTCAGTCCCAACATATGGTGTTAGGAAATGGAAAGGAAAAAATTTAATCTCTTGGCTGAATAAAAAGGAAAAGCAATATATCTTCATCGAATATAAACGTCTTCTTAGGCTACGGCGCAAGAACAGCTTGAGTGGAAGTGAAACAACTCAATGACAGATTATTTCTATATTAGGATAAAACATGATTATAAACGAATTTCTACATAAAAACCTTCAGAATACGAGAAAACTATATGATTATTCAACATTGTTTAGGATTTGGAAGGATGATGAAAAAGGCCCAGACATTTAACAAGGCAGATCTCTGAATAGCGACGTGACACTTTATTCTCGATTATAAATTAAGTCGCTGATAAGAGATTTAAAACCTGATGAGAAATTGATAACTTCCCGACCTTCAATTGTAATGTAATAAATGCTTTTGTATATACACACACATATAAAAATATATAGCTACTTTTACAGAATGGTCTCTGAAATAAGTCATTCACTTATGCTTAACCCCAAAAGATATAGGGCGAATTCTGCCCTAGGAAAGATGCACTTGTCATCTTATGAAACTCCATTTGGGGGTTAAATCATTCCCAAAGTAAGGTGAATTAGATATTAATTGCCTATTTGTGGCTTAATATTTAGAATGTAATAAAATATTTTGAATATATATATATAAATTTCATATATATAAATCAGACTTTATATATATATATATTATATATATATATATATATATATAATATATATATATATATATATATATATATATATATATATCTTTCAAAAATAGGACCTCTCATTCCCCTTAAGATCAACGTCGCCCGGCCATGGTACGAACGACCTCCAAAGGACAAAATTAATATGCGAGCAAATCTGGTATAATGACATTAGAGCAGGACTCGTCTGTCGAGGAGGCTAACCTGCCACCTTCAGGATAATGCCATTAGGAAGCACTAACGCCATAAGCATGGCCCCCGTCTGATTAGAGAGATGAGAGTAGCTGCCACCGTGATGCTTGGTTACCGAAGAAGCCCCGGATGTACTTGTATCCGTGAAGCCGTCTTCATAAAGTAAATAAACAAGTAAAAAATGCGCCGAAGTTTCTTTGGTGCAGTCAAGTTTTCTGTAGAGCGTATAATGATGTAGGAAACTCTCAGCCGCTGACTTTGAAACTTTCATCCACGGCCCGGTGGTGGCCTGTGTTGTTGACGACCGTGTTGTTGTCTCCTATAGCGGTGCCAGACGCACGATCATATCTAACTTGACCTGAAATCAAATAAAAACTACTGAGGCTAGAGGGCTGCAATATTTTATATTTGATGATTGGAGGGTGGAGGATCAACATACCAATTTGCAGCCCTCTAGCCTCAGTAATTTTTAAGATCTGAAGGCTGACATAAAAAGTGAAGACAGAAAAGTACGGACGGACAGACAAATCGCCATCTCAATAGTTTTCTGTTACAGAAAGCTAAAACTCGTGAACTGGCCCTCTGATTGGTCGTCGGCAATGCAACGTCTACCACCATTCCACCCCAAAAACAATGACGTCTCTTACTCTGCCCGACATTTTCCATCCAACTCCGTTCAGCCAGCTGACTGTCAACCTATATCACATACCCCACAGATTTTGTATAAATACCAGTGTATCATTTCCATGTTAACTCTGTGTTGTTAGATCTATACTGGTATGAAATGTCCTATAACTCCAAATGACCCTCAGAAATTGTCATTTAAATAATTAGACTTCTAATTCGATTACAAATTGAAGATAAAACGTTTTCCGACAACTTGAGTAAAAATGAATACATGCACATACAGACACACACAATAATAAATATATATATATATACTGTATACACATACACATTTTCGTGATTCAGTTCTGCCAGACGAAAAAAATTGATTTCCTGTGTTATGATGGTCAGTTTCATGAAGGAGTTACTTGAGACGTTTGGAAGTAAAGGGTAAAATTTCTATGGCATACTTGGACGTAAAGCTTGTGACATAACCAATACAGAGGTACTGCGAAGGGTACTGAGACTGGTATACAAAATAAGTTGCTGCGTACCCAAAAGCTCCTTTGTTGGAGACAAAGCGTGCTAGATAAGTAGACAAGAAAGTTACTTGTTTGGTGTATTATGTCTCGATAACTATTCAGTATTAGAAATATTAGGGACAGGAGAGAAATTGTGTTGTAAAGGACTGTGGAACTGGTACAATACATGTACACAATACCGGGGTCTAAGCGATGTCAAGCAGGGCAGCCGATCGGGACTACAGAGTCTACCCCAAAAGCCAAATCAAAGCCTTTCAAAAGAAGGCATCACGGCGACCCCATGTAAAAATGGGAGCAAGCCGGGAAGGAGAAGAAGAAGAAGAAAGGATTGTGGAAGATTATGTTTACAGATGATACAGTGCTTGTTGAGGGCTGGTGGACAGAAAATGCAGAGACCATTAAAAGAGTTGGAGACTGTTTGCAAGAAAAGAAAGCTGAGTGTACATCTGAGTAAGTCATGTTATGAGAATCAGTGGAAACAAAAATGACAGAGCAATGGATGGTGAAAAAAAAGTGAAGTGGTTAATTACTCATGACAGAGGGACGAAAGAAGTGTGTTACAACACAGGTAAAGCAAGTAAGAAATGTAGTGAAAAAGGGCGAAAAATGTTGAAGTTACAGGGACGAACTATTATCTTGGAATGTGAGGCGTAGAGAGAATTGGATAAGTGAGAAATGTGGAGATATGCAGGAACGGTTAAAAGGTTAACAAATGTGAAATGATGACTCAGTTTAGAAATGATGCGATGGTGAAAAGGAGGAAGTGAGGGAGGAAGACCTAGGAAGATTGAGTAGAAATGAGGAGCCTTAATATTCAGGAAGCAGGTGAGTACCTGCAACAAGTTGAACGGTACATTGTGTACGTAGGGGGTTCGACCCAGTGCTGGTGAGCCTTTTACGTAGTCCCCGATATTGTTATGACAGAATAAATATAGCAATGGCTCTTATGTTATTTTCCTCCAGGACATCCCTGTTAGTCTAAACAGCTAAATATATATATATATATATATATATATATATATATATATATATATATATATATATATATATATATATATATATATATATATATATACTATATATATATATATATATATATATATATATATATATATATATATATCATTGCCAAAAGCGTGACACAACTCAAAAAATGTGTTTTTTGAGCTACTGATACCAGCAGCTAGCCCGTTCTTTGTTCCATATTGTGGTAAAAACGTCTTATTTGTATTTTTAATTCTCACCGCTAGAGGGCATGACATGTCACTATTACACTACAGACAGTATACAGTTTTAGACTTTAAATTGCTTCTCCTGAAAAATAGCAATATTTGAGTTACGTTACTCTTCTGACAAATGAGTGATATATGTTACTTTTCTGGAACTAAGGACCAACAAGAGCAGTTAAAAGGCAATTACCTTTCAGGAAGCTTACCAGCGCGTGTCCCTCTCAGTGGTAATTGTCAGCTCACATTACCAGTTTTTTGCGGCCTTTTAATATGGCTAACCAGAAGTTATCAAAGATGTAAACTTTGGGTGAACTGAAATGTGTGTGTGTGTGTGTGTGTGTGTGTGTGTGTGAGTGTGTGTGCAGAGAGAGAGAGAGAGAGAGAGAGAGAGAGTCCTCATTAAATATAAAAATTATAAGCATTTTTAAGTGATAAACCAATAACAGATTCAATACCTCTGCGCAAGTTCTCTTTCTTTCTCTCTCAAAAACTATGAACCACAGGTGTTCTGAGTAAGTGACTTGGTAAACAATTACCTATTAAATGACTCAAGTTTAAATTCCAATATTTGCGTAATAAGCAACATGAAGTCGTCAAGGTGGAAACGAGAAGAAATAAACGGTGGAACCTTAGACATTCAGGTAGAGTCAGGAAAATGTTACTTCTACGGTATTCCAGAGCAAAGACGGTGTATAAATTTTCCAACAAAAAATGCAAATGGCGGACGATTTTACTGTTCCAATTTGAAGTGTACTCACATGGGAGTAAATAAACATATGTAAACAAATGTGCATACCTTTGGCTTTTACCCTAATCATCTAATGTATCTAATGACAAAAGCAGGACCAAAATGTTACAGCAAATTTGGAGACAAATATCTACCTGGTTGAGATGAAAGCTGAAATAAACGTTCATCTTTCAGACGACTTAAGACAGAAGTCATATAACATTCGGACGGAAAATTAAAGTTGTTAAAGAGTAAAATCACACGAACACAGAAAATGTAAATACAAAGAAAATATTTCTCCTTACTAGGTCCTTGAGAGAAAAGAGAGAGAGAGAGAGAGAGAGAGAGAGAGAGAGAGAGAGACTAATTGGCATGGCACTTTGAATTAAATCTAATTAACCGTAGCTGGCTGTTCCGAGTCAAACTCCCTTGGTGACAAACGGTACTCGTTACAGAGCTGTCAGAATATCGGGAGCTGATTACAGAGTTCACCTTACGTTTCTGATTTCCAAGCTGTGAACGAGTGCAAGAATGCCAATGAAAGTGGTGAATGCAAAGGTAAAGTTAATTAGGAGTTCCTGAAATATCGTAGTAATTGTGAACTAAACAAGTGAAAAATGTGCCGAGGTTTCTTCGGCGCAATCGAGTTTCCTGCACAGCGTATAATCAATGCTGTATGAGCCGCGTGCCATGAAACTCGCAGCCGGCAGTGGTGGCCTGTGTTGTTGCGTTGCCAGAAGCAAGATTATGCCTAACTTTAACCTTAAATAAAATAACTACGGAGGCTAGAGGGCTGCAACTTGGTATGTTTGATGATTGGAGGGTGGATGATCAACATACCAATTTGCAGCCCTCTATCCTCAGTAGTTTTTAAGATCTGAGGGCAGAAAAAAGTGCGGACGAACAGACAAAGCCGGCACAATAGTTTTCTTTTCAGGAAACTAAAAAGGTGTAAAAACTGCAGATGCAGCATTAGAGCACCATATACATCATTTATAGAGACATAATATAACCTCCCTTTAGTTAAAGTGAAGTACTGTCTGTAAATATCGCATTTATTTAAAAGCAGCGATTAAATATCCAAAATAACACCTGTTACAATAAAAGGAACTCTCAGTCCTGTCCAAAGAATGAAAACGATTAGAAAATCTTTCTCCCTGAGTGGCAGACGGATGAAAAACGTTGCCATTTGTGTATTCTCAGCCGGTATCTGTAATGAACAGTGTAATCTGGTGCTGGAATCCACTACACAGAATTAGAGTTGGACGACAGGCTTTTATATCTGTTCGAAGAGCGAGGGAATGAATTCCTTTCCAGAAAAAGGAAACTGGAATCAGAAGTCAAACGAAATTGTACATTATCTGAAGTAAAGTAAAATTACCTGTAAAACGCTGACGGGTTATGTTACCTTCTCTGAAAAAGAAATGGGACTGAAGAAAATTACCCCATTTCTTAGATTTCGCTTACATATTAACCAGTTAATTCAATAACTTAGGTTATAACACTAAAGTATAAAGTGTTTTTCATACTTTTGTATCTCCATCTCTCTCTCTCTAATATATATGTATATATATATATATATATATATATATATATATATATATAATGAAGATATATATATATATATATATATATATAGCCCACTATATATACACTGCAACCATATATCTCGAATACTTCTGTATTCCTGATCACTGGTTAAGTATTTCACCTGTGATCAGGAATACAGAAGTATTCTAAACATATGGTTGCAACGCATATATAGTGTTTTTCGGGGCCTTTTTATCTTCAAAGTGTATTGTTAAATTACAATAAAAGACATTCAGACATATATATATATATATATATATATATATATATAATGTATATATTGTATACGTATATATATGTATATAATATAATCTGCCTACAGTGCGCTGATGTCAAAAGAAAAAAGGGAATCTTTCATATTAAATTTATTTCCTAATTCATTTTATCTTATTCAGAGAGAGAGAGAGAGAGAGAGAGAGAGAGAGAGAGCCTTAATAAAATATCAAAAGGAAGTCGGACCTTCCGACTTTGCTTATTTCTTGATTCGTTCTCTCTCAATTACCTTATGCAAATAGGAAAAAAAAAGAGACACTCCATCTCAGAGTTTATTTCTCAATATAATCTACTCTAGCAGAATCTATTACAAAAATATAGAGAGAAGTCGGACAATCCATATGATAGTTTATTTCTCAACTAATGTACCTGTCCCTTTTAAAATGATGCCAATTTTCAAAAAATATTGCAATTGTATCGTAAATACGTTAGGTATAACGACGATACTTGGTATTTTATTGAAGATTTAGTGTTAAACGTACGTCCGTTACCTGTAGAATATCGCTGTCAGACAAAACAAATTGGTATGTATTGTGTTGTCTATAGCAGGATTCTTTATCGTAAATTTGGAGAGAGAGAGAGAGAGAGAGAGAGAGAGAGAGAGAGAGAGAGAGACTTCTTTCTTATTTCTGTTTTTTCTTAATCCTCTTTCTCCTCTGTCTTCATCTAGAGGAGAAGGCTAAGCAGTATCAGCCGCGGATATTAAGAGGCTCCAGCCTAACCGACCTAGTTCTTCCTAATACAGCCTCCCTCCCCCAAGGTACTACACCCACGTACCCGAAAAGAACTAGCTCTCCACCCGGTCCATTCTCCCCGCAATGGGTCCCATTACCACATATCTTGAGTTCGCTCCTCCGGCCGCATTTCATCCTCAGACTGCGTGGAAATGGTAACACACAGGTCTCCCTATCTAGCCTATTCTCAGACATTTTCTGTCAGTTAACTGTGGTATGTGTGTATATGGCTACCCCCTACATTTCTTTTCAGGCACTATCTATTCTGTGACTTACAATAATGCCTGTTTTATGTAAATGTATATGTGATTTATATACAACTGTTTAACTTGAACTATACTTACTTCAATGTTAAAGTCCCGTGCTGATGTCAGGGTTGTTCCAATAAGTGATTTAACCCTTTTTGGGCGTTCTGTGTATGTATTTTTTTTTTTATGCTGCGCATCTCACAGGATGGGAAGGGGTGTCCAATAAATTAGCCTCTCACAGGGACAAATCAAATCAAATACTGTTACCTTCTGGCACTGTAATTTAATGAAGGAGAGGGAGACCGAAGGGATTTAAACACATCCACACTTAATAATAGATAAACATAAGTAGATTCAATAAACAAACCAGTTTACTGATTAACAAAAGCAAGGTTTCATGTACCTCAGTTATCACATACTGTACAGGGTGTCCATAAAGTCATGGTGCAATTTAAAATACTTGTGGCTTCGTAATTATATATGATAGAATTAATCTGTAAAAAGGATAAGAAAGCTTAATGTGTCTAGTTTTTCTGTTCTTCTGAAGTTTTATTTATTACTTGTTTTATCAAATGTTTTTCACAATTTCTGAAACTTAAAAATGACTTCATTTTCAGAACTGCTGTTGACCCATGGCTTCACTAGTAGAGAAAGTAAACTGCGTTCTTTGGCTGGCTGAGCTAAAGTGTACTGTGGCTGTCTAAAGAAGGTTTACGACCCAGTACAATAAAGAAGCACCACACACGAATTGCATAGCCAGGTGGATGAAGAAATTTAAGGAAACAGGTTCTGTTGTTGATAAACCACGGTCTGGCATACCATGTGTTGATGAAGGAACTGTAGCATCTGTAGAAAAATCCTTAGAAAAAAATCCGAAAAGGGGTCTAAGACGAACATCTTTGGAGAGGAGACTTCCAAAATCTACTGTGCATATGATTCTGAGGAAAAAATTAACATTAAAAAGCGTACAGAATCCAAATGCATCAGAAGTTGTTAGAAGCGGATTATCATACATGATTTACTCTGTCATCAGTTCAGTGTAAGAATTAATAACAATTAAGCGTTTTTTAATAATTTATTGTTCTCTGACAAAGAAACATTCAACGTTAATGGCAAGGTCAGCAGGTATAACTGCCGTTATTTGGGGAACTGAAAAGTCACGTGTCTCTGTTGAACATGAAAGAGATTCTCTCAAAATTAATGTCTGGCCTGCTTTGGGAAACAATCGAATCATAGGGCCGAGTTTTTTATTTTTTTATTTTGGTAAACTATCGAATCATAGGGCCGTGTTTTTTTCGAAGGACGTGTTGTTAATGGTGATAACTATTCAGAAATGCTACAAAATTACTTTATTCCTAAAGTTGAACAATTGGAAATTACAGAGAACACGGTTTTTCAATAAGATGTTGCATCTTGTCACTATGATCTGCAAGTTAGGCAGTTTCTAAATGAGAAATTCCCTAACAAGGATTGGAAAGGAGGAACACTATTTTGGCCTCCACTTTCACCAGATGTGACTCCACTGGATTTCTTTTTATGGGAATATGTGAAAAGTATTGTTTATGCAATTAAGCCTCGATCTTTAGAAAGGATTAATTTATGTGACTGAGGCTATTACTGAAAGTCAGCTGGAAAATGTTTTCCATGAACTACATAATCGTATTTCTCTTTGTATTAGTAATGATGGTGGACATGTTGAAAATTAACAAGACGAATAAAATAATTAGGTCATTCTTCTATCTCATCCTTTTTTACAGACTCATGCTATCATGTGTAATTACAAAGCTGCAAGTATTTAAAAATTGCACTATGGACACCCTGTATATACTTACAGACATTACACACACACACACACACACACACACACACACACACACACACACACACACACATATATATATATATATATATATATATATATATATATATATATATGTATAATTATAAAAGTTTGGTATATTGCTGATATATATATATATATATATATATATATATATATATATATATATATATATATATATATGTATATACTGCATATATATTATACACAGATATGTCTATATATGTATGTACACAGTTACTCGTCTAATGCCCTGTTCCTCTTTTGAGGGTGGCGCCACTACAGTAAAACATTCCAGTTACTCAGCAAATCTGTAGAGGTGAGGTTGCTGGCCCTACGCCAATTTCTTGACTCCACAGACGTTGGTGCCTATTTATGGTTGAGTGGACTAGCACGCGATAGGCCAGGAGGGATCCGCTGACTACAAGAGATGAGCTCTGTAACACTCAACCATGGTGTTCATATTGGCAGACTGCTTCTTCTCTATGTGAACGGTGGGTTCAGTACATCTTATTTACACACACACACACACACATATATATATATATATAAATGTATATATATATATATATATATATATATATATATATATATATATATATAGTATACTGAAGTTTTGTCACTTATTCACAAGTGACTTTGACTTTATTCACAAATATTAATACACAAATACCATTATACACAAGCGCGCCCGCACCGCCACACACACACACATATATATACATACATACATATATGCTGTATGTATTTAGTATACGTAATTAGAATGTAGGTGTTTAAGTAAATGTTTAATAGTAGTAAACGTGTACCATTTACTTCCAAAAGGAACCAAACTAGTGTTGCACAAAAATGTCGTTATTTCCTGTCAACAACGCACTTTCAGTTTCCATACCAAATAATACTTTCTTGCTTCCTCTTCCCGTTTCTTAACGTTAGCCCCTGTTCGTTCATTAACTCTGACCTAACGAATGGTGATCTCTTCCTTTCACTCAAATCTTTTTGCTTCACTCCATCACGAAACCTTTCTCTCTCTCTCTCTCTCTCTCTCTCTCTCTCTCTCTCTCTCTCTCTCACTGGAGGTCGATCATCAATAGCCTTTAATCACCAGAATCTCTCTCTCACGAGTCTTCCTTGACGCATTTTCCATGGGGGTCGTCCTCATTCGGTTGGGAAAGGGGCTTCCTTCCTTCCCCCTTTCTCCGTATTCCGTTTCTTCTTTAAAGTCCTTTAATCTTTCTCTTGGACACAGGCACAGACGTCGTTCTCTCTCTCTCTCTCTCTCTCTCTCTCTCACTACAAATTTTTCCCTCACTCTTGTTCCTTGGGGGACGTCCTCCAGTACCTTAGACACAGACACAGATCTCTCTCTCTCTCTCTCACTACAAATTTTTTCCTCTACCTTGTTCCTTGGAGGTCGTCCTCCAATACCTTAGAGTGGCTTAGACATAAGCACAGATCTCTCTCTCTCACCATAAATTTTTCCCTCACCCCTGTTCCTTGGAGGTCGTCCTCCAATACCTCAGAGTGGCTTAGACATAAGCACTGATCTCTCTCTGCCTGTCTGTCTGTCTGTCTCTCTGTCTGTCTCTCTCTCTCTACAAATTTTTCCCTCACCATTGTTCCTTGGAGGTCGTCCTCCAATACCTTCCTATCATAGCGGAAAATTGTACACTCGGCAACAGAGGGACCAGCTCGAATACTAATCAACCTGCCACTCACTCTCTTTTCCCCTGAACTCGGTGTCAATTTACATACATTTGCGCTGCTACTTGCGACGCCTTCCACCTCCTCCTCCTCCCCAAACGCCTGTCTGTTTACTAACCGATCTACTTCGACTATATCACAAGTAAACGTCAATTTTATCTGCTACCTTCCCCCTCTATGGGCACACAGAGGCAAAGGGGAAATGACGAGCGGAAATGGCTGCATGATCGATAGTGCCGCCATCGGACGTGTTTCGGGAATGACGGCAATCGACGGGTTTTATTTCGGTAAAAAAAAAAATAAACATGCGAGTAAAACAATACATATATGTACACATACAACAAACATTACAAGGTCACTCATTTGTTAACTATTAAGCGTTTAGTACAGTACTTCCTTTTGCATCTGAATCACATTAATACTGAGGTGGGAGAGTTATAAAGCAAGAGTTCACAAAGCATAGTAAAGGGAACAACGACTGGGAGAATTAAAAACAAGAAGTTATGATTCGAGTTCTGCTAATGTGCGGTTGATGGTTCTGTGGTTGTTTCCGCCCCTCTTCCGTCAAGCCCTCGAATATTTTTCATTTCTTCGTCTTCCCTGTATATATCACTCTTCCTTAAATAGGAGGTTGGTCTCTCCTTTCACTCGGAAATGGGCCACACTCTTTCCCTTTCTCTTTCATCCATCAACGCCAGTCTTGGACAACATAACAGCATTCAATTGCCCTTCCCGTTGGTCCTCCCATATAAAACACTCCAAACCTAAAACTGTAGTTCATCAGTATAGATGAATTTACTCCGGCTAGAACGCAAACAAAAAAAGGAAAACCGATAAGTCATATATAATACCTACATTAAGCAGATTAGCTGGTATGCTCTATCCTAGTCTTCAAATCATAAAAAAAAACTGGGTTCACAGATACATGATTTGAGAGAACAGTGAAGGGAAAAATAAATGAAATAAAAATAAAAATAATATAACTATAGCACTGATGAGATGTTAAAACATCGAGAAAAAACATAAACTCCTAAATCCTTCCAGCAAAGTAATTATAGCTATCATTCCTAAATCTAGTATTTCTAAATTTTTTTTTTACTATATCAAAACCGTAGAATTACGTCTTTTTAATAAATAAAATACATACTAAATGCTCGGCCAAAAAAAAAAAAAAAAACAAGCAAACATAAAAACAAAGTATATATAGCAAGTCCTATATTTCAAAACCGACAAAGTAAAGCAGAATCATAATGACGAAAAACTTTGAAACAAAATTCTAACGGCAATTAGATGCTAATGTCCCTTGACACACCAACAGCAAAAAATGAAGAGTAAAAAAACTGGCCACGACGCCTAAGTTGATTCCAATAGGTCTGGTCATCCAAAACGAACAATTTGAATGCCCAAGATTAAATCGGCTTCATCGCTCATAAGTAATTGGCTTAATTGGCTGCGGATCCGGATCCCATTCGGATTAGTCCCTTTTAAATCCATCTCGCCAAGTCCGCTGATCTTCCCCTTTTTTTCCACGGGGATGAAAATATCATGATGCTTAATGCAGCCAATGGCAAGGCATTTCAGAACATACTCTGCCTATACCTGCCTTGAACCCACCGCCAATCTGCCATCACTTTTTTAGGGTCATCTCTTGCCGTAATTGATGGCAGCTGAAGCCATTTTAGGCTTATTATAATTTCAACGACAAACACTTATGGAAAACCCCTGCAGTGGAGAATTCTGAGAAACTCGACAGATGATGACAGAGAGTGGCAGGTAGTCCCCTTAATATGGGATTCAAAATGTCTTCTATTCTACAAAAAAAAATAAAAATAGTATTCCTATCTTAAACTCAAACATACTCAGAGAGAGAGAGAGAGAGAGAGAGAGAGAGAGAGACTGCGCATCAACAATATTTACTCTTACAACAAAGCTTTGCTTTACTCCTTTCAGTTATCTCGCGACAACACTGGAATTCCAAACAGCCACCGAAAGCACCGAATCACACCTGGCAACGCTTGCCGATGAAACAGAAATGTTTACGGGCAGGAGCGCACATCAAACGCGCAATAAAACGCCACAGAACTCCATACCTGTCACCTTTGACGTTGCAACGACACTTTATTATCCCCTGCATAGCTACGTAACTGACGCCACACCCCTTCCCCCCCCTGCATGACGGACAACATCCAAAGCGGGTTGGGCGAGAAGGGGAGCTGGAACCCCGTGAGATTCCATAAACATATTTTATGCCTCGGGACCATCGCTCCAATTTGTGTGAAGTAGTTTACTTCGAAAAAGTGAACCTTACGGAACAACAATAGCGCCCGCTGTACGACGACCCCTCTGCACACACAGACACACATACACACACAAACGCACACAAACACACACACAAAATGACAGATGAATATTTCAGTAACAACATGTTTCAGCAAACACCAGATTAGCAAAATAATTATTGCCATAAAGGCTCCGAAAAAGGCGGCTTGGCTTGCTGATAAATTCTAAGATAATCTTATTGGTAATCTTAAAAGACTGCATGGAATGTGCACATTATGGATGCAAGAAATGACCCTCATTTACTTAGGTATTCACGATCATAATTTTACGTCCAGGAGAAACAGATAAGAATTAATTCAAGGTGATATTAGAGTGCTAAGGCATAAAATGACATTATTTTCTATGACTAACAACATCAATTCGAAAATGATTCATGGAAGAAAATTGTAACGTACCTTACATGCACTTTCTACCATATCACTCAGCAATTAAGTAAACAATAAAGCTGTAACAGTCATTTTAGTGGCGCTAATGATGGGCCTGAAAAGTTATTTTCATGTTATTTTCTGATGCTAAACCAACAGATAATCAATTAATTTTGGATTTAAACATGCAAAATCATACATGCATTCGTACATACATGTTTCCTTGTCATCTCCTTGACTGTATCTTGGCAATTAATGAGTGATTTCTATAAGAAAAGCAGTTATTAAAGGACATCAGAAATACCGAAATATTATTATGCCGGAAACAAAGTATAAACGTTTGCCCTCACCCGCAAGAAAAGAAAAACAACACATGTGCTTACAGTGGCATTTATACCACAAAACGCACGCGTGCATGAACGCAAAGATTTACAGGCAAATTTCTGTTCATTCTGTAAACTGCGTTAAAGCTTATCGCCCTTCAAACATCACCTTGGAAAGCATTCAAGAACAACAAAGAGGCAAAACTGGCATTTACAACATAAGGAAATCTGGGGATCAATATTATGAAGAAAAGCGGAATTCTTTCGCTCTAGGTAATTGTCATTCAACATATGCGTTAATCCAATTTGCATATAGTTAGGGTCTGCTTAAACCGCAGACAGGGCTGAACAGAGGAGAGAGAGAAAGAGAGGGAGAGCTGAGGGTGGAAATACGGTGATATATTAACGATAAGAGGTGAAGTCTCAATATACTAGCGGTTTATGTAGAAAAAATTCGAAGAGGGTGTAATTATCCTTATAAATGAAGAAAAAAATATGAAAAACTTAATTCACGAAAACCTTAAAATTCTAACAACATCACAGGCAGAGTTCATACAGATGGCTGCGAGTTATGAACTTTCCACGAAAAAGGGAAAAACTCTCTCTCTCTCTCTCTCTCTCTCTCTCTCTCTCTCAATCGCCTGCAGATCCCAAGAGATCTCTCTCGCTACCCAGCTGTAATGAAGGAAAATAATCGAATGCCAATCTTAATTTCTTTCATTTGCATCGCCGTGAAGTCAGTGCTCATCCACCTAGTTAAGAAGAGGTGCAACAATAAAAAGTGTTTCTTTGTACGCAACTCATTTTTTATTTCATTACATCTAACTTACTCCCTATTACACTAACAATTGCAACTTCATTAAAAATTTTACGTGATAACGCTTCGCCGCACTAAAAGGATTACATCATGTACTGATGACTGACAAATATATATAGTTTTCTACTGGTTGATAATTTGATAATGAAGTAGCGCTGCTGACTGACTGAATGGGTGATCTTGCTCATGAACTGATTATTCACACTACAACAGTATGGACCTTGTTCATATCACATTAATAACAGTGAAGGCTCTTTGGATTGCAAGAAAGTAAGTAACAACAAATATATCACACAACTACAGATCCCATTCGCCATTAACAAAGTCTAAATTATATGCTAACACCAGATTGATGCAAAAAAACAAATTAAAAAATGCGCCAAAGTTTCTTCGGTGCAATCGAGTTTTCTGTACAGCGCATAATGCTGTATGGGCCGCACCCCATGAAACTTTCAGCCATGCCCCAGTGGTGGCCTGTCCTATACCGTTGCCAGATCATGGCGAACTTTGACCTTAAATAAAAAGAAAATACTGAGGCCATAGGGCTGCAATTTGGTGTGTTTGATGATTGGAGGGTGGATGATCAACATACCAATTTGCAGCCCTCTAGCCTCAGCAGTTTTCAAGATCTGAAGGCGGACAGAAAAAGTGCGGACGGACAGACAAAATAGCCATTTCAATAGTTTTCTTTTACAGAAAACTAAAAAAAATCACCGCTCCTGCAGTTAGCACAATAACAATAAATTCAATTCCACACTAACAACGCCGATGACAATAATGATGATCCATCCATTTCATTTCCCTCTGAAACTGCACCAAAGTAAGGAGGAAAAAACGAAGCAACGGAGAGTGAAAAAAAAAAAAAAAAAAACACTGCCAACCCAGCGACACACATTGTGCAATTTAACCACCGAAAAGTTCCGGTTTCTTCAGCAGAAGAAGAAGAAGACATCTCTAACTGTCACATACAGCTGGTCACAGACTGAAAAGGAAGCATTGCTACAACGACTAGTTCCTCTCTGCAATTCTGAATGAAAAGGAAAAAGAAAAAAAATTACGTCACTTCTTATGTAGCTGTTTTGCGTCACTTCCTTCACACAACAATGTTCCTCGACCATTTTCTTTTTTTACCGGCATGATGGAATGATGCTGGCTTTCTAAACGGCCCAACTGCAGAGTTGAAAAGCAAAAATAATAACAATTATTTGAGTCTTGACTATATACGAAGAATAAATAGTAAATGTATGCTAGAATGTTGAAGACTCGCATTATTTAAATCGGCCATACAAAAATGAATATATAAGGCAATAAAAAGATATCGGTGGAATTATCACAAAGTTATGATCATAATGAGACGCTCTTACACCTGACTTGAGCCTCATGCTTTGCTGGGAGCTAAAATGTATAATGGCGATAACGTTTTGCCAGAGGTGGAATGTGATATACCTCCACAAAGAGCCAAAGACAGGCTGCCATAATAATATATATGTAAATATATTATATGTATATTTACATATATACACATACACACACACACACACACACACATATATATATATATATATATATATATATAAAATTGTAATAGCCACAATGCTCTCTTAATTTCTCAATTCTTCACATTTGTTGGATACATACGTATCCTGGTAAAAGTATATATATATATATATATATATATATATATATATATATATATATATATATATATATATATATATATATATATATATATATATATATAAAATATATATGTATATATGTGTATGTATATATATATATATATATATATATATATATATACTGTATATATATATACTGTATATATATACGCAAAGTTACTATGGCAAACCTCGGGTATAATTTTGGCTATCAAAATAAGGATGCTACCAGCCGTGAAAGATTCAACGGTTCAACACGAGAAACCCAAAAGCAATCCACCCCGCACCGTACAGGTGGTGATCCAGCGTTGAAGACCCAGTCGTACTAGATTATAGACATCCCCTCGTCGAGGTGCATAATTGAAATTAAAATGTTTCGAGAAAAAGGGTTAAATAAGGAACGAGGCTAAGGGACAGGTGGGGGGGAGGGGAGAGGCTGGGAGATGGAAGGGGATGGGAGAGCGTTAAATGAACTGGGTAAAACACAATTAAGCCAGAAGAGGGGAGTCGGATAATTTTACATTCCACGAAAAAAAAAAAAAAAAAAAAAAAAAAAAAAAAAGGCCCTAGGGGAAACAAGGAGAGGCGCGAATTGAGAGAAAAAAAAAAAAAGGTAGAGATGATAACGCAGTGGAAATAACACACAAACGAGGGGAAATGAAAACAGAACGAACGATGAGACGAATGAGGGGAAGCAGACAGGGTAATTGGGGGAACTGATGACAACGCAAGGGACTTGTAAATCGAAATGCAGCAAATGAGGACACCGGATGCTAAACGCTGCGGCCAAATCCCAGAGAAGATGGGAGAAGGAAAAATGAAAATAGATAAGAGAACCAAAAAAAAAAAAGCTGAAACATTATATCAGGAAAGTAGAAATGTACAAGTTCTTTGCTTCAAAAACTCGGGTAAATCTTTACTTCAAAATAAACCTCGACATTAACTAACAAAATAAAGAAAGCAGAGACCATATCACATTGACTGACTGTTAAAGTCAAACTCTGTGGCACTGGCAGCCACTCTGATCTCAAGACAGTGGGAAGAGGGAGTTGGAGTGGTTGGACAGCAGGATGGAAGAAAGGAGGTGGGAACAGAGTAGAGCAAGAGGCTACATAGTAGGTGCAGCTAGGCGCCGATGGGACGCTGCAAACCTCTATTAATGCCTACATTGCACCATGAGAGGTGCACTGACGGCACTATTCCCCCTACGGAGACCACAACATATATTATGATCAATATACTGAGACAAACAAGAGTAGTGAGAGGAAGATTAGGGTTTCTTCCTTGTTGGAAGATGATAATTTAAAAGTAATGTAATACAGCGTAAGAATGTAAGTTTAAGTAGAAATCAAAAGCTAAAACTTCTCAAGAATACGTACACACTGCTACACACTTTATATATGTGCGTGTGTGAGCGTTGTGTGTGAACAGGGTACAAGGTATTTGCCATAAGAAATGCTTTATAAGCGCAAAGCTTCAAGGAAAAGCTAGTAAGCATTAAACAATCCAAAGTGTAAAAGTTTTTGGCATCATCTTTTGTCAAAACTCGAAACCTTCAGCTATACAGGGATATTCATCCCTATCTTGGAAGCTCTCTAGATGCCCGTAAACACTATACCCCTTTCGTTCCAAAACATTTATCCATCAATCTTTTCAGAATTATTACATAATGAAATTATGTGTACGGCATCAGCGTAGCTCAAGTCGAGATTCACAGTCTTACTACTCTACGCAGCGTCCTTTCGAACCAAGCTGCATAGACTTACCAACCGTTCCACTTAGCCCATTCTTATCTACATTTTTTCTCTTTAGCTTTACCTTGAACCCATTCATAAGGAGAGTCTAGAAATGACTCCAGTGTCACGCTAAACTGCAGAACTGCAGGCAGACGCACATCTCACAGGAAGGAAACTATTCTTTCTTTCTTGGGTATAGGTTAGAAATAGATTAGAGAGTTTAGGCCAAACACCAAGCACTGGGACCTATGAGGTCATTCAGCGCTGGAGAGGAAACTGAGAGTAGGTAGGTTTGAGAGGTGTAACAGGAGGAAAACCTCGCAGTTACACTATGAAATAATTGTTAGGAGAGGGCGGATAGCAAGATGGAAGAAAGATAATATGAATGGAGGTACAGTAAAAGGAAAGAAAGAGGTTGCAGCTAGGGGCCGAGGGGACGCTGCAAAGAACCTTTAGTAATGCCTACAGTGCACCCCGTGAGGTGCACTGACAGCAGGGGGGTTATTGGTTACGGTCCAGGCTGCTACATTTTCACCAAGACAACGTTCTTGCACTTTGCATTTGGACGCACTCAAGAAACTGTCTTCTCCCGGGAAATGAGATCTCCGGCGATGCTTTTGAAACTGAGGATGGAAGTCGACGACATGCTCCATTTTCCCACGTAAAAGCAATGGAATATTCTTATCTCTCTTAAGTGAGTCTGTACAACAAAGTATGTGCTGTACCGCTTCTATGACAACTTCCCATAATTTTTCTAAATGTATACAAGGTATTACCTTGACGACTTTCTGAAATGGCGAGATGCACTTGTTAACATATAATCTTACTTAGGAAAATACCTGAATCATGTCTTTAGCATTTTACTTAGGCGTTTAAGTCAAACAGATATGCATTTCTAAAGTACAAAGCATCATGTTGTTTGCGAACACAAAAAGAAACTGTAGTAGTCAACAGACGAAGCGACCAATAATTGTTCGCATTCTACTGGTAGGCAATTATTATGTGTATCAACAATATACTTTTATACATTTATAGTGAACATAATTATCGCTGAATTTTCTTAATTTTTTCTAACAAAGTTAAACAAAACTCAATGGCTGCCATCACCAATTAACATTAATAAATTTACCAACACTTGGTTACAGGAATCTAACCCCTGTTTTTATGGGCCTTATCTTGGGTTTTCTTAGAAGTGCTGGATTGACTATTTTCTTTAAAATGTAAATGACGCATCATCTAAGTATCAGAATTAAAACAATCTTGTCTGTTGTAAATCACATTCTTTTATGTTTAGGAAATGACGATTAGTTATATTTTCAACTTTTTTTTTTAGCCATTTGAAAAATATCTGGACACAATTAAGTAATCGCATATCGTCAATGTATCTGGTATACATATTGGTCTTGAATATTCTTTCCATATATCTAACTATGCTTTACAATTATCACCAACAATGTTGTGTATTCAATGGATCTTGCAGCACAAGTACAGCAAGTTCCTCATGGGGCGGGTGGGTACCGTTCTCGGCTAGCACTCTGCTGGGCCCAAGTTCGATTCTCCGACCGACCAATGAAGAATTAGAGGAATTTATTTCTGGTGATAGAAATTCATTTCTCATTACAATGTGGTTCGGATTTCACAATAAGTTGTAGGTCCCGTCGCTAGGTAACCAATTGGTTCTTAGCCACGTAAAATAAATCTAATCTTTCGGGCCAGCCCTAGGAGAGCTGTTAATCAGCTCAGTGGTCTGGTTAAACTAAGGTAGTATACAAGTACAGCACTGAGACTGTAAAGGATAAATCAATCGGAGTATATTTCTTCTTACAAAGGTTAAGGAAGTTGTGGTCTTTTCATATTCCAGTTTTAAATTCATACAATTACAAAACCACTTACTTAATATCGTAGTAAATTTACATCACATTCACACACACACCCACATACATATACAGTATGTATATCAATATAAATATATATACTATATGGAATATATATATATATATATATATATATATATATACATTATATATTACATATATATATATATATATATATATATATATTTATACTTATATATATATATATATATATATATATATATATATATATATAGAACCTCGATAGTTCAGTCGGTTACAGCAGCAGCTTCGGACTTCGTAGAGGTCTGTGGCGCGGGTTCAATCCCGCAAGCCGGCTGATCAGAGAGGCAACACTTTGCTATCCGTGTAGACATCCCGGGATTATATATGTAATCAACGGATAGGTTTGCTTAAAAAGCAAATGGATGTTACAGACTAAATACACACACAAAACAAAGCCACTACAACACCTTCTAAAAACATAACAAACATCTCACACGTCTCGAACGCTCGCCATACCCGCGCAATAACTTCTCGCTGCTGGGAAGAAAGGGCGTTGGGTCTGTATGATACATGAAACATACGTACCGGGGTCTAAGCGATGTCAGGCAGGGCAGCCGATCGAGACCACAGGTCTATTAAAGCCAAATCAAAAAGTCCTTCAAAAGAAGGCATCTATATACCCCATACAAAAATGGGAATAAAAGCACGTTAAAATAAAAAGAAAGAAATATATATATATATATATATATATATACATGAGTGTGTGTGTGTGTGTACAAATTACTGCACATGCAAATACCCCTTATCCGGAAACGTACAAACCTAACTCGAGAAGCCCACAGGAAAAAGGGAAAATCGAGAGATAGGGGTATTATGTACACGAGGGAAGATCAGAGGAGTCCTTTCAAAAAGAGGAGATTGGCGGAAAAGATATTTCCATGCTTTTCGAAGAGATGAGGCATAATTAGGCTGTGGGAAGATTTAATCTTCAAAAATGGAAGTTCCCATATCTCCCTTTGTGATGATTTTTTATATCTTTCTGGCGTTTCCTTCTTATTTGTATCTGTTATGAAATATTAATTGTAGTGATAGTAATGGTACTATCAATAGTGGCTGTAAACATCCAATGAATGGAAAATATAAAAAAAGTAATGTACAATTAAAAGCAAAAACATTATAACAGAAAATGTTTTCATTATAGTTATTTCCTTTGTACAGTATGACACTCACACACGGTGGGTGACACACACACACATTTAACCACACACACACACACACACACACACACACTATTATATATATATATATATATATATATTATATATATCAACAGCCACAGTGATGTATTAACCTTTTAATACCTAACACTTATTTGAATATCTTGGCGTAACACTCAGTTTGCATATCAGTATATATATATATATATATATATATATATATATATATATATATATATATCAAATATATATATATATATAAAATATATATATATAACAGAATTCAGGCCTGGGCAAATTTTTCCAAATGTATATGTATATTTAATGACAACAATGTCAATGACTGCTAAAATCCCTGTGACAGGATGATACTAACGGGTCTTTTCAGCTCTAATAAAATGTACCGGAATTCGACAAGTACATGTAATCAAGAACTGAACTAACTAATAACTGTGAAAGTGTTTATCCTGTGAGTATTTTAAAGTGACCAAGAATGAATTACTAAACTAGTGAACATAACTTCTCTTACAATAGATTGCACATATCTGCAGAGTTATTACTGTGACAAGGTTTCCCTCCAGGTCTCTGAAAGACTGGTTCAAAGTATCGGCTCTTATTAGTACGTCAACAATGTTACTTCTGTTAAAACATGTAAGTTTCCGTCTTATCTCGTTTCTTTTAATACGGATTTCGTTGTTCCTTATATCTTATGCATTAATAAGAGTCTTTCATCAATGTTAATGCGAAAAAATCTTATTTCGGTTGATAATTCAGTATCTCGTAGAATCATATAAACCTTTGTTATTTTGCTAGCTAGCCGTTTTTCTTTTCAAGAATACACAAAACTCTTCTCTCCTAAATCACCAAAAAATTATGTCTCGCCCACAGACACATATTTCATTCCGTAACTCTGGAAACACGTCTTCAATCTTCCATAACGCATCTCAGCATGTGAAAAATTCCCACAAGTTAAGAAATGAAGAACCAAATGAACGACACCCAGGGGCAGCGACCTCACCCAAAAGAGCTGCCGATTCCCCACAAAAGGAAGAACAAAAAATACAAACAACGAAATTACATAATAAAACCTGGGGCGGGTTGATGGCATCGTTAAGGGGGTTCTTTCTTGCTATGCTATTTGGTTCATGGACTAGATATAAAGAACACGGGTTAAGCAGTGCTATACCCAACAGGGCTTATCACATAGACCTACCCTTCTGTGACTGTCTGTTCCACAGAAACACACACACACACATTTAGAGCTGGAGGCCACGTTCAGTATCACTTATAAAGGGGCACATGACATGAGCTGGTTCCAAACGTGAAATTTTACAAATAGCTAAAAGTCTGTACACAAAGAACCATTTATGCATTTAGTACACACATCCTTACTATGTATCTGTGCACAAGAAAAAATTAAAAAAACTATACAAGAGGATTCACAATACACATAGAAGTTGAAGGACAAATGTGGCAGTTACCTTTGTCTCGGTTACCTCCGGAGCCTTACCCATAAGTAGAAACATCTTATTGAGAGAGAGAGAGAGAGAGAGAGAGAGAGAGAGAGAGAGAGAGAGAGAGGTTCAATTTCGTTACAGGCTAAACTGGGCATTAACTGTCGTACCATTTTCTTCCCTTTAGGCTTCAAACGACACTGGCACAAGGCGACAAACTGTGCAACAAGCTAAGCAAATATGACAAGACCTAAGATGAAACATGAAGGGCAGAAACGAAATGAAGCAGGAGTAAAACAAGTAGGTAATTATATATATATATATATATATATATATATATATATATATTATATATATATATAATATATCCAAAAACTGTGATGAGATTGAGAATTTAAGAGGGCATTGTGGTTATTACTATTACTTATTTATCTGGTAAAATAGTGACCAGTAGATTAGATTAATATATATATATATATATATATATATATATATATATATATATATATATATATATATATATATATATATATATATATATATATATATATATATATATATATATATATATATAGCCTTACAAAAACAATAACTTCTTATACACTGAAAAATAAATCCTCTGAAATATATAAATATACATTAACGAAATTACGTATTTACACGATAACAGATATATAAACTTTTGCGCACATATTCATGAATAAGACAAGAAAATTATCCTTGATATGTTTTCTTCAAATACGACTGTATGAATACTGTAACCTTCCATCAGCGGGCTAAACATTTACTAATACAAACTTTCCGATAACCTTCCATGAAAATAAACACACTGCGTAAAATACAAGTGGTTTCCAAAAGTATCCAATTATGATAATAATACAAAAAGAGAGTGCCGTGACCGTGGGAGCAACATTCTATCATGGGAGAAAACCACGGTAAAGATTCCACGACTTATTACCGTCTTGTGGAAGGTCGCTGACTGTCGCTTGCGTCGCATTAGCTTCCAGAGACCTTCTAGCAATGCAAGGCCGTGAATACGCAGGTTGTCAGACCAATTATGGTCGATCACTTTTCTGTTGCCGTTTATTTCGTAACGAGATTGTTGGTGAGCGCTACGCGCGCTGGAACCCGGCGCTGCTGTTTTCCCTACCCTCCCGATCCCCTACCTTCCCCGTCCCCACCCGGGGCGGACAAACAGGTTCGCTGGAGGAGGGTGGATGTCTCCCCTACCCTCCCGTTCCCCTACCTAACCCGCCCCCACCCAGGGATTTTACTATTATAGATTGAAGTTGCCAAAAGCTGACAGAAATTAGTAATAGGTGTTGTCAGTACTTATCATCTTTCCCATCTGCTAGAAAAATTTCAACGATAAGTGGTGCTACGAAGTTCGATGCATTCAAGCTGTTTTCTATAAATTGATATTAATATAATATCAATTTATATCAATGTAAAAACTTCATGGTTACCTGAACCTATTCTTAAATTACCAACAGCAAACCATATTAAGTTAGCACAATGGTTATGAGATTTTTTGAAACTGAAATCAAAATTCAATGGGCCCAAAAGGAATGGTGGAAAAAAGGCACCAGAACGCATTCTGAAGCTTGCGTTGACGATGTTAAATTCCGTACGCAAATTATCACTGTCTATCAACGATATAGTTACTTTGGGAACCTTCACTAAACAAGAGCAACATTCTCTACAATCAGTGAAACTGCATCATTACTACAAATTTTGCTTTTGAAATTCGATACAAGCATTTGAAATTTTTCCAGACTCCCTTCACACTGGATACCTACCCTATTACCTGTACCTTAAACCTTTACGACTGATGTTTCGCAAATCGAAGAGATAACAAGGACAAAAGAACTAAAAACCTACAAAAAAATCCTCCAGCAGAGCATAAAGGACTACAGCAAATTACAACAACCTACTTGCTAGTCATCTCACACAGTCCTCACCCTCACCCTCCCTCCACCCACCCACCCTTCGACACTCCTATTTACACGATAACGCCCGTGTCCCTGAAAGGGGTAGTCCCGAGAGGTAGAGAGGCCACTCGGCCGTGCCCTTGGCAGTGGATACCTCGCGTGGCCTTGGTGGGTACCAATGAGCAGGGTCCAGAGAGTGGACCTCGTCAATAAACATGAGACTTGCGTAGTAGCGTGTCATGGCGAGAATGTTTACATCGTAAAAACAATACCTCTGGAATATGACGCAAGGCGCAGCTATTGATAGATTCTGACCCTTCGTTTTCCCTTCTAACAAAACTGGCAAGACATTTAGGGTGCCTGAACCCAAATGCCATGAAAAACGCTAACAACAAACACAACACACATTTTTCACTGAACCCTGTTTCAGCTGATATTAATGAGATGTAAATGAAGTACACTCCGCTTGTAAATAAGAAGAAAAAGGCAAATGACAATTACACAGATAAATCAGATTCAAATAGTGACACGGGAGACTTATCTTTTCTGTGTTGCAAATGGGTGGGAATGAATAACAAGGCATATACGCAATAAAGAAAGTTGGTTACGAGGCCCTCCAAGGCTATGGAAAATGGTGAAACACTGCCAATACAAGAATGGGAGCCTGGATGAATACCAGAGATATATGGAAAGGAATATTATCTTATACCTCAGCCATGGCTTATTATTACTCCACACAATGATAATTAGTATACCCATTGCTCATATACATTAATTTATTTACATGAGTAAACAGATATTAGTCAAGAGTAAGAACCTACGTTATGAAAAAGCGGTAAACTACAACATAGGATTGTGGGTAAGAATAAATATTTTCTTACTTAGGGAGTGATGCGTCACATACATTCAGAGATATCATCTGTTAGAAAAAATGCTATGCAACATTAAAAAGTAATGTCGTTATCCCCGTGGAATAAGACGGATAAGTAGCTATCATGACAACCTCAACAGAGATTCGCAATAACTGAAAAGGTTCAGGGTGACTAGCGGAGATAAATATATTCTAAATATCATTTATAATCGCTGAATCTAAAAGAAACATTAACTACATCATCGTACTGGAGCACGTCTTTAAGCTACCATACACACTATTAGGAATATTCTCATTCCGATCATATTCATCGACCCTCATTTTTGACATGGGACAACAGCCTCTCCTCTTCCTCTCCCGTACCTAAGCTGATACTGAAAACAAACACCTAAGCTGATATTGCAAACAAACAAAAAAACGACAGAAGACCACAAGGTATGTCTGCACATGCGTATGTGAACGCAACGCGTACTAAGCCAAGGGCAAACGGCACAGCAGGTGTTCTGAGTAACCCCGTATTACGTCATTTATTTTTAACCTCTACATCGTGCTGTGAATGAGTCTGCGCAGACGGTGATGGGAGAAGGACTTTGGGGTACATCCCAAGCTGGCAGGTCCTCTTGGGACTCTCCGGGATGTGAGAGAATGGGAATATGGGAGAATGCGGAAATTGTGGGATGGAAAGCATCAGATATCTAAAATAGTAGCAGCAACGCCATGGAACGAATTACTCGAAATGTTTCCAGAAATTCTTGAAGCAATGTAATCACTCAGTACACAGATATAAACATACTGATTGAAGCATTATGATATCAATAATACGGTTTCATTCCAAAGAAAAAGTATCTATACACTAAACAAGGATTTTCATTAACTTATTTAATTAAATGAGACGACACTGCATTCACTGGTTGTTAGTTGATAATAACAAAAACAGCAATTTCATTACATACTGCCACGCATATTCAGATACAGAATCTGTCTCACTCTCTCAATCTGCAGAGCACAATTGAGAAGCTTTATAATATCATCATGAAACGTAAGTACTCAAAGGCGCAGATGACGTGATCTTACCTAAATCAAAACATAAGCTTTATTCTGTGTTATTAATCAAATGAACACTGTCTGTAGCACCCCGCTGGCGATTAGTGCCGTCAGTGCACCTAACATGGTGTACTGTAGGCATTACCGAAGGGTGCTAGCAGGGTCCTTTCGGTCCCTAGCTGCTTCCTTTCTTCGATCT
>NC_089771.1:21615383-21620383 GCF_040412425.1 Macrobrachium rosenbergii | reverse complement strand
ATTACCATATGCGATTTTTTTTTTATGACTATTAGTTTTCTTACTGCCGTTATCAGTTCACAGCTCTCTGGGATTTTTCGAACACGATATTCTTTTGAGACAATCAACTGAATTCCTCTTTTTAACTGAGTTCCTACTCATGGTCCTCGTGATTTTTGTATTACTTTTCTGACAGATTTCTTCCAATATTGTAGTACCGTCTCTCTCCACTTTTTTCACATTTATCTTATTATTAAAAATCTTTATTTACTTTATTACTTTACTGATTCATGAGTATTTTACTTTCTCCCTTCCAGGATTCAATCATAAGGACCAGACCAGAATTATATTTCCGGCCGGTTAACGAATTTTTCATTTGTGTTTTTCTTTATACTTTTCAATCAATGCCGTAATTTTTTGTTCGTCTTATACATGACTTTCTCTTTTTCTATTATTTTACCAAATCTCTCTTCTTTCTGTTTTATGTTTTTCATCACCGAATATTTTCCTAAAATTCCGCGTATTCTCATTCTGATTATTTTTTTCTTACCTCACCTTCCATTATTCCAGTCCCTTTCTCTTCTCGCTCTGGACATTGTATTTCTTATTTCTTTTCCATTCTGTCGAAATCCTTGCATCCAGTTAAATTCCAGCCATCGCTTCCCATCAATTTATAGGAAGTTCAAGATCACATCTTTTCTCATTTTTAGTTTCGCTGGTGAATAACCGTTTTCTGTTAATACATCTCCACCTTCGCCAAACATTATTATTACCCGAGCTATCGACGCTGCACGGAAGTTATCCATTCACCCGGGTCTGTATGTTCGTTAATCTGTCTGTATTCGTGTACGTCTGTCGGGGTATTACCTCAATAAGTTATTGGTGGAATCTAATGAAATATTCCGGTGGAGTAGCGTAAGGTTACATGAAAAATTAATTAGATCTATACTTGGAACCGACTACGGATGCAGTCCCTAGGTAATATTCCATGGGACTATCTTATAGGTAGCCTTTTCATTCATTTTCACTGTCTAGGAATATCCAATAACATTAATTAAAAATTCAAAAAAAAGAATTATGAGAAGTACGACGAAACGGGCTACTGTCCACAGCCTGGATTTAAAAAAAAAATTGCAGTAAGAGAGTAGGCGTGATGCCTAATCCCATAGGGAACATGGTAGAATATTATAGGAAATCATGGAAATTTGGGACGGGAGAGAACGTTCAGGGTTTGGTAATAGAGGGCAAAAATAGTAAAAGTAAGAAGGGCATATGTCGTACTGTGAAAAGTAGTGTGAAAGAGCACAAAGGATGAATATGAAAGACCACAAAGGATGAATAAAGATGATACAAAGTAAAAAGAGAAAGTCGAACAAAGATTACTAAAGAAAAGGAAGGAATCACATATGAAATAATGGGAAAACAAGTGAAAGAGATCAATGAAGAGGGTAAAGACCATAATGAGAAAATAAAAACATGAAGAGCAAAAGACGGACAGAAAAAACAAAAGTAAGACAAAAATAGGGATGGAAGAAAAGACGAAGGTGAAAATATACCATAAGCAAAGGAAGATAAAGAGAAAACAGTGAAAACAAAAGTGAACGAAACGGGGAAGAAAGTAAGAAAAAAGAATAAATGATATTACCACGTAAAAAGAATAAACAAGAATAGTTAGAAAAAGTCGAGAGGCAAGATATGGAAGAAATTAGGGGGAGAGGTAGAGCGAGAGACGGGCACTGGAAAATGATGAGAGGGAAGGCGAGAGGAGGAGGAAGGAGGCGGGGAGAGAGGAAGGGTAGGAGGAGATAACTCAACCCTTGGGTGCTCCTCGATGACAGAGACAGACTCGAGGATGACACTATATATACCCAGAGAGGCCGAGGAGAGGTCGTGCATCCCTTCTCGATGAGAGAGAGAGAGAGAGAGAGAGAGAGAGAGAGAGAGAGAGAGAGAGAGAGAGAGAGAGGAAGTAATCTGCTGTGATATAAAAATCCTTTCAACAAGGAGGAAGACTGAAAAGGAGAGAGAGAGAGAGAGAGAGAGAGAGAGAGAGAGAGAGAGAGAGAGAGAGAGAGAGAGAGAGAGAGAGGAAGTAATCTGCTGTGATATAAAACACTTTCAACACGGAGGAAGACAGAAAAAGAAGAAGAGAAGAGAGAGAGAGAGAGAGAGAGAGAGAGAGAGAGAGAGAGAGAGAGCGATGAATGAATCTGCAGTGATATAAAAATCCTCTCAAAAGGAGGAAGAGAGACAGAAAAAGGAAGAGAGAGAGAGAGAGAGAGAGAGAGAGAGAGAGAGAGAGAGAGAGAGAGAGAATTACTTTCCTCTGGCCCTTTGCTCCTCTTATCACAAAAATACTGTACATATATACAACATAAAACAGGAAGAGCTTCAGTGTATTAAGCATTATAAAATAACCGAACCTATGAATTTATGACACCAATTTTTGCAATAACAAGCTTGCAACACCAATCACTGGATATACCCGCAGATCAATGCATGATACGTAAAATATCATAATCTCCATTAGGCACTTGATATAAATAGCATTCTGACATGGACGTCACAGTACTGTGACGATTCTGTGACAAAGTGTGATATCCCTAATCCTAGCGTCATTAAGGTCTTACCAAAATAGCTATTCTATTTTTTTTTTATTGTTTACATCCATCCACTTTCACATAACTGCACGCTGCAGTATAAATGAGATACAATAAAATTTAGTGACAGTTACAATAAAAATGCCATCCTCTCGTTATGGACTGGAATGCACGATCTTGAACTTAACTTTATACATACATACATACACATACATACACACACACATATATATATATATATATATATATATATATATATATATATATATATATATATACATTTATATATATATATATATATATATATATATATATATATATATATATATATATATATATATATATATATATACATATATATAATATATATATTTAAATATATACTATATATATATATATATATATATATATATATATATATATATATATATGTGTATATGTGTGTGTGTGTGTGTGTGTGTGTGTGTTGGGTGGATCCTGAGCACAGTGTCATGCTGGGAAGAACTGAAAGTGAACAAATAAGGAAAAGGGTGGGGTTCGTAAGTTAACAGATAAAACCAGAGAAAGTAGGATGAGGAGGTATGGACATGTGGTCTGCAGGGATGAGGAAGCATATGATACGGCCGTGGCGGTTAGAAAAAGAAGAGGAGGTAGGCAGGAAATATTCTTCAGACCATGGATGGTGAGACACGATATCGCTGGGCCTGGAACACGCAATGCCCAAAATAGAATTCTGTGGAGACGAGACTCGAGCGGCCGACCCCTTGGGAAAAAAAAGAGATTGAGGTGGCACGAAGAAAATATATTATGAATGTGTATATACAAACATTTATACAATTTTTACTGAAATACCTATCCATAACTAATAATATAACGGAAAAGTCTAGGTATTAATTTTAAAAATGAAAAAGAAGCAATAGACAATAAGATGTAAGGTCTTACATCAATGCTAAATACTAAATGAAATTATTTTTACTCTACTCAAACCAATAGTCTGATGAGGTATAAAACTTTGAAGCGATAAGATGTTCAACTAAAAAATCACACACACACACACACACACACACACACACATATATACACACACACACACATATATATATATATATATATATATATATATATATATATGTATATATATATGTGTGTGTGTGTGTGTGTATATACCACATGATTGTAGTAATGAATTTTGTGATAAAGAATACTTTCAAGCTTTGCTGACTTAGATTGTTCGTTATATTCCTCTTAATTCTCAGCGTCAATCTAAACAAACTCGCCGAAAAATACGGATGATATAACAGTATAGCTTTACATAATAACGTAGTTAAATCACTGACAGTGCCCAGCTTTACAAACCCAAGGTTTTAGTTCTCAGGAGATAGAGCTTTTCAGATAAATAAACGAATTATGCATTGTGTGGAGCTAAACATCACAAAAACGAAATTACTGAAATGTATAGATTAATTTATAAATTGACGGAGAAAATCACGCAACCACATATGATCTTGTGTAGTGAAGTTTAATTAGGCAGCATACAAACCAAACGTTATGGCGGTAGCAAGTAAGTTTTACACCAGAAAAACAACGGCTGGTTGGACACACAAAGAAGAGTAAAAAGAGCGAAACAGGAAGCAGGCGAGAGGAGGAAGCTTTGTTAAAGGTTAGTGTCCGATGAGGGGTCTGTGTACGACGAAAATGGGGCTTAGATAAGGTCCTACGGAGGCCTAGGTTAGCAGTCTCCTCGGCCATGTCTGTGGGAGGTAACAGCGCCGTGAGGCATACTCGAGGAGAGCTCTGCGGTTCGCTAATGATCGTCGTCAGAGCCATCTGCTGCCGATTGACCGAACTCACGCAGCACTTGAGAAAGGATCCCATAGTTGCTGCTCTTCTGATCGATTGAGCGACCTGGCGGTTATCTCATTGGTCTGGAATTGTTTTTTTTCTGTTGTGTTGCGTTCCATGTACCATTTATAGTCGTTCATAAACCAATTTTACCTAATAATTATAACTTCACACTCGGCGGGGAATTTTCCTAATGTCATTGATATCATGCATCTTCCTCTCAATAGTGACTGATTAACTGACATATGAAGAATGGTGTTATAACAGCTCTTGACAAAGGCAATACACTTTAAGTAAATAATATGAACTGCAACAAGACATAAAACTTTAACCCAAAGTTTTTGAAGTTTGACCAAAAGTTTTTCAGGAAACATGCATTCAGTCCAAAACTTTATAAAGACTGCATAGCCTTACATCACTTACTTTTTTGATAAAACTGGTAAGATTAGGCAAGAACTTCTTACGATCATTTACTTCTTTCAAAGAAAACCATTTCCTCCAGCTCAGAATGCCCAGCTGAGTGAGAGGAAAACGCAGGGGAAGCATATGTAAATACCCTCATACTTTACTGAGAAAAAG
>NC_089771.1:21607883-21610383 GCF_040412425.1 Macrobrachium rosenbergii | reverse complement strand
AACCGGAGTTCAAAGAAATTCTTCAGGTGAGAAAATAATAACAGAATGAAATCAAACAGAAAGCAATACAACTCCAGGTGGTGAGGACGAAAAAGAAAAAACGATAAATGGAAATAAAAACAAGAACTGCACCACTTCAGTGAGTAGAGATGAAATAATAGAAAACTAAATTAAGGAAGTGGAAGTAAAAACAAAATTAAGCAAGTAAGAAATGCGCCGAAGTTTCTTCGGCGCGATCGAGTTTTCTGTACAGCGTATAATGCTGTATGAAACTCTCAGCCACGGCCAATGAAGCTTTCAGCCACGGTCCGGTTGTGGCCTGTGTTGTTGGCACCTATAGCGGTGCCAGACTCACGATCATGGCTACCATTAACCTTAAGTAAAATAAAAACTACTGAGGCTAGAGGGCTGCAATTTGGTATGATTGATGATTGGAGGGTGGATGATCAACATACTAATTTGCAGCCCTCTAGCATCAGTAGTTGTTAAGATCTGAGGGCGGACAGAAAATGTGCAAATGGACAGAAAAATAGCCATCGCA
The DNA here is from genome assembly GCF_040412425.1 of Macrobrachium rosenbergii. Taxonomy (NCBI): domain Eukaryota; kingdom Metazoa; phylum Arthropoda; class Malacostraca; order Decapoda; family Palaemonidae; genus Macrobrachium; species Macrobrachium rosenbergii. The sequence continues at coordinate 21,609,842 of NC_089771.1, read as the reverse complement.
GTTTTTTTTTTTTTTTTTTTGCAGAAAACTAAAAACCTAAGAAATGATTTCGCAATGAAAATTTTAAAATGAAATGCAGTGAAAAACAAACCTAGAATAAAAATAGTGATGGAATAAAAGGATGGAATGAAGGTAGTAAAACCTTAAGGTAAAAAAGAACGAAAGAGAAAAGAACTAAAAAGGAGTAAGGCCACACCAAAACTTTTAATAAGACTAGCTGCAAGACGCAGAGAGAGAGAGAGAGAGAGAGAGAGAGAGAGAGAGAGAGAGAGAGAGAGAGAGAGAGAGAGTTTTACAAATACTGCCTCAAAAGTTTTACTTAATACTTCTTTAACGACGCCCGGCCACTGACTCGTAGCCGTAAATACGCTCGGGGGCTGAGTGTATTAACAGACGAATTTCTCGAACAGCCAAGTGCGACTTATATGAGAGACTTATCCAAAGACGGGAAAGTCTTTGCGGCAAAACACACAAGTTTTAATGTGCCTCCCTGTCTCACGACATCAAGTAGCCAGAGAGTTCTCGTTCGGTTTCGTGGAGTTGCATTCCGGGAAGAAAATATCTCCTGGCGTCATAAAGGGAGGGAGAAAATGAGAGGAAATATTCTTTCTCTCATTTCTATCGCATTATATTTCTTCGTTTCCACGTCTCAGTTGATAGTTAAAATTCATGACAGACGTTTCGATGTAGCATACAAAAGAAACTCTTACGATTTGCGTGAAATTAAGGACATAATTCGGAAGAAATAAAAACATTTACAAACAAATACTTACCTAAATATAAGCATTTATAGTCTCCACGACTTCAGCAAAATATATGTGACGTATAAATATGCTTATCAATTATAATTCCCCTTCGGTATTTCTACCGAGGTAGAGAGAACTGAACGTTGTATGACATTTGTAGCTTAATGTTCATAATAAAAATGTCCCGGTGATATAATAAAAATTCATAAATGGCTACTTGTAATGATGGTGGTGGGTTGACGCCGAAGCTAAGTACAAATACCTGCACTAGACGGAGATATGTACGGCTATCAGTTATCAATTATAATTCTCCTTCGGTATTATTTCCGAATTAGAGCGAATTGTGTACTAAATAATATTTGTAGCTTAATGTCTGTGAATAAAATAATGTCATGATGACATTATTATACACACATTTATATACAGTATATATATACACACACACACACACACACACACACACACATATATATATATATATATATATATATATATATATATATATATATATATATAATGTATGGGTATTAAATACTACTTGTAGCTTAATGTCTGTGAATAAAATAACGTCATGATGACATTGCACACATATACAGTATATATATATATATATATATATATATATATATTATATATATATATATATATATATATATATATATATATATATATAGAGAGAGAGAGAGAGAGAGAGAGAGAGAGAGAGAGAGAGAGAGAGAGAGAGAACATTCATTTTTACTGACCCCCTTGAACAAACACTAGTAATAATGCACAGCGATGCTACTAAAATATTCAAACGCAGAAGAGCAACCTTATTTGCCTATTAAAATCTCCAGGTGTAAATGGTTCGAGGGGAAAGTGTCCTGGGGGGCGCTTGCACGAAAAGCACATATATTTCCATAACCTGGTTATATTATCTATACTTTTCACTTGATTAATCCTTTGGCGTTTTCTGTAAAAACGTTTTACATTACATCCGTAAACAGCGGCAGGCAAAGGAAAATATCCAGGTTTTTTGCCCGATCAATCAAAATAAAACGCACATAAAAAAATTCCTTATATCTATGTCAGTCGTCCTTCCTTACGTTTACTAATATTTAGCTATTTATTATTCAGCTTTAATTTCAACAACACCCAAATGCTGGGTCAGCTTCAATTTCGGAAGGAAATATTTCCCTTACCGGAGGTCAAATGTTCATTTGCCAAAGTTTCT
>NC_089771.1:21562883-21605383 GCF_040412425.1 Macrobrachium rosenbergii | reverse complement strand
TACTACTACTACTACTACTACTACTACTACTACTACTACTACTACCACCAATAATAATAATATTAATAATAATAATGACACCACTCACCACAGTCCTTGAAACATACGATCAAAAACCGGAACTGGGTCTTTTCTGGGATCACATGAAAGTAAAAATACAAAATTCTACAAACCACATGAATGTTATCATGAGATAAAAGCTACAATATAGGAATCTCAAGGTCACCGAATCGTGTTACTACCATTTATGAACAAGTGAGAATTAAACTAATAGCGTCGAAAGCTTCCGGAAAAGCTGACCTTGATTCTGTCAATTTCTAACGAACACAATTCTCATCAAATAGGTACATACCTCGACTTGACGGAATTCTCCGACAGCCAGCTCCAGGGCAGAGCTTAAGCTAGCCGAATGCAGGCAAGATTGAGTGCATTTATGAACTGATTTAGAGTTCATGATGTTATAAAGTCACAACATGAAATATTAAATGATTAACGAACGAATTCACACAAGGGTACAGAAAACTTCATACGTAAAGGCTTTCAGTTTTGGACATTTTTATAAACTATATCTCTTAAAATACCTAATATACTCTTCGAACACGAGAACTCGTAATAAAACTCTGCAACACGACAGACTTACTAAAGTCTGCAAGCACAGACGACGTTGAGTATGCAATGGAACAGATTTCAGAATGTTCAATTCATACCCACGTTAGTTGCACTGATCTATTCCAACTATGCATAAAAACAAATAAATTAATATTAATATCCTCCGATGCATGACACCAATATGCTCCATTACTAAAAAGAAAACATCAGTATTCAAATTAAAAACCCCTGAAAGTCCGGGACTTCACAATATTCGGATTAAAAACCCTTGGAAGTCTGGGACTTCAATGTGTAGTATCAAAAACCACGTTAATGAGGAGGTTCTAAGGCTTCCTTCGCGGTTCGGTCCTACTTTTTTCTATTCCCCTTGAGACCCTAAGGCTGCCTGCTCAGTTGGCTCTTGCCTAAAAACCATTTCGTACTTGAGTAATTAATATGTAAATAATTAAAGGAAATTGCTGCCCGCAGCGGCGTATATGTATGTATGTGTGTATATTTACATCTATCTACCTGTCTATCTATATATTGTATAAATATATAAATGTGTATATATAAATAATTTTATATATATATATAATATATATATATATATATATATATATATATATATATATATATATATATATATATATATATATATATATATATATATATATATATATATAGAGAGAGAGAGAGAGAGAGAGAGAGAGAGAGAGAGAGAGAGAGAGAGAGAGAGAGAGAGAGAGAGAGAGCTTTTAAGCTTTGAGCGAATGACTTTATTGCGACTGTGGTTGTAAAGCTTGGAATGCAAGGGTTGCAGAACCTGGTTAGTGCTGGATATCTTTTACATTACCCCTTTAGCTTTTTAAAAGTAAATCTGCGCCAAAACAACGTTATTTGATGTATATACTGCGGTAAATGTCATCAATTAGTAAACTATACATAATTACTAATAGCCAGATGTCAATGCTGTCATGTGATTAAACCTACCCTAACCTTACCTATCTGAATTTAATCACATGTAAATTCGATAAATCTACTAAATTTACCAAAATGACCATACATGCCTGAATACATGGCAGTATTTATTCATAATTACCGGTGACTATGCATGAATACGAACGTATCACAGCCAACCTGGTTTATACGATTTCAAAATAACAGAAAAACATTAATTAATGTCCATTGCAATTAAAATAAATACGTATGGCGCACGACAAATAAATCCATAAAATACTATTTCAAATTGTCAATCAAACTTAGACTGTAAATCGATGGGTACGGGAAAATATTTCTTTTGCTCTACCTGATAAATTTTGCCTCACATCCATACATTGCCTACTGTGCGGTTGTGTATGTTTGAATATGTATGTATGCACGTATGTATGTACATATACATACATACATACATACATACATGTATTTGCGTATACATAGGCTATTTATGTATGTATATATATACATATATATACAGTATATATATAAGTGCAAAATTTATATATATATATATATATATATATATATATATATATATATATATATATATATATATATATATATATATATATATTACTAAACTTTCATTATCTAGACGAGAATATCGCTCAGTACACACTTTACTTTCTCCAGCAACGAGATGTGTTTCCTTAAGCAGCACAGTTTCATGACCTATTGAAATCCTGACATGCGCTCTATATTGCACAAAACAAAGAGAGTGTTAGAGCAGATTCAACCCTCTATTTATCACGGAAATGTAGCTCTGACTTAAGCACATTCATTCGCTCCTGCTCAGCTATTATGGCAACCAGGCGGAAATTGCATGCTGGTATATGGTTACCACGCTATTAAAGTTATTACGGCCGCGACTAATGGTATAAGCACATAAAAAATAAAATTACTCGGAGATGGGCTGCGGTTAGGAAATATGAAATGTCAAATTTACTAACTTCACATTAAAATCAAAAGTAATAAGCTGTTGGCAGAGAGAGAGAGAGAGAGAGAGAGAGAGAGAGAGAGAGAGAGAGAGAGAGAGAGAGAGAGATGCATTTCTTCCCAATAAGCGATATCTAATTTTTTAATAGCTGATTGAGGTTTACACAACTTGACAGCCATAAACACGACTCTCATGAAAACATATCTAAACATTTCGCTCAGAATTTTCGAAGCAAATTTATAAGTGTCCGTCGGGATATTCACATTAATTACAACTTCCCTTATCCTTCGTTAAAATATTTCAGTAATTGCCTGTTGCAATGTTTCAAGGGGGCGCTTTATTAGCTAAACTCTATGAAGTTAATTAAGGGCCAATATCCTAAAGAGATCTTTTTATTTTTTCTTTGAGTTAATTATATCTTGTATTTGTGGTTTGAAGATTAATAAGGATATTCTCCAATTATTATGCAGCCACGTTATTAAAATTTTCCTCTTATCTCAATTCGCAAGTCTTAAGAGTGATTAACAAAAAATCAAAATGGCTGAGTAAAAGGGGTATGTATCCTATAATGCCACATAAATCTTTAAAGCAAAGACGCTAGTGGACCATAAAATACATATATAAAAAATAGGAAACTTAGTAATGGCGCTATTTAAAATTTCATTATCTTAAATACAAGGAGAAAGACAACTCCTTTAACTGAAGACATGCTATGGTTAACATCCTTTCTCGATAACAGAATTATTTCTGTATCATAATTTAGCAGTAATTGATTATTTCACTGTCCAACGGCCTCTATGTGCATCCATGAAATAGCTGGCATTAACAAAATTTAATATCTTCCCAGCCCTTTTATGGTCGAGAGTACTCATAAAGTGTTCGGGCCATCCCACTTCTCAGCTCTGAAGCTCCCCTATTTCCTCAGTATTCCCTAGACCTCCTCCTCTCAATCAGTATACTAAATCCTTAGAACAAATATTTTCCCAACTTCTGCTACTGAGCAAAACTTAACATAAGTAAAATAAAAGTCTTTGTCTGACCTTCACGACGGGAACAACACATACACTTGACAACGATATGGCCATCTACTAATGCTATTACTTCCCGTTGCTCCTGCCTCAAGAATTGTCATCTAGTTCAAATTGGAAAGATTTCACGACATGCTATCCGCACTTACTACACAGACATTTAAAAGTTAATCAAAACACACTTCTTGCCTAACTTCACAATACAAAAATTCAGATTGAGTTTGTTATCTTGATAAGAATAAGGAAAAGAAACACAACTCATTGGAATCAGGGAGAGAAAAGAAGCGGAGAGAGAAAGACCCGTGACATAATGAAGGTGGGAAAACCAAATCTGATAATTATTCCAAGAAGTTTTATTGTGGTTTAGACTAAGAAAGCAAGCCATTTATAGGAAGTCTATAAGCTTCTCAATCTACTCAAAATACCTAGGGAACCATCTTAAAATGATTAACCAATATTAAAAACTGCACTGACGTAATCCTGCTATTTTGAACTACGAGACAAAGGAGGCCTCTGAAAATGGGACATAAAAGCAAAAAGCCCAGCATGAGGAAACCGAATCTTCCACCACTTCTCTACTCTCGTAACCCTCCCCTTCTCTCTCAGTGAGGAACTATAACAATTAAATATACGAAGAAGTATACAACATAAAATAACCATGGCATTTAAATGTCCCCCCATTATACTTCAGACATTCAACATGCTAACAAATGCGCTTCTTCTCGCCTCGTCATGAGAAAGTCTAAAGCAAATATGGTTAACGGCAAAATTAAATCTTTTATTTTTGAGCGCGCCCGTACGCAAATACACGCGCGCGCGCAAACCAATAACACGCAAAATATTACGTTTTCATACATCAAGAGCCTATACTGCAGGAAGTCTTAAAACTAATTTCAGATGCTTCTAACATCCCACTACTCGCCGCGCTTTAAAAATTCAGTGTGTCATTTATAATAGGTTTCCGATATCGACGTAGCTATCAAGAATATTGCCCGAAACCTCAAAGGCTGCATCCGACACAGAAATAAGTCTCTTAGAAAATTTTAAAGAAAACTAACGCCTTGGTACGTTACTTTTCATAACAACACTGCTGCTAATAATAACGCTAATGTTAATAATGCTTATTACTATTAAATGCATATAAATAAAAATAATACACATAGTAGCTTTCATCACAAAAAAAATAATGCTTATCATCAAGAGAATATAAAAAGAACAAACTGGAATTAATAATAATAATAATAATAATAATAATAATAATAATAATAATAATAATAATAATAACTGCTGATCTTTCTTCATGGTCATTAATACTATTATTCGTTAGATAAACATCACTGTTAGCATTACTGTCAAGCGAAAATATCTTGCAGAAATCAAGCCCATGATTTCCAATAGCAACCAGGTTGATCAACGTGCCCAAGGATTTTTGGCCGAGCCATGCTTAATGGCTAGTTAGGCACTTGCTTCAATCGCGCGGACCACGATCCGAGAGTTATTTCATTAAACACGAACTCGACAACAACCCACTTCGATGTCTCTCGAACGCACAATAAGCCATACCATGCTACAGGGACGTTGCAATGGAAGGAGAGAAGCAACTGGCATTCAAGTGGAAGACAAAGATAACAGGTAGGTTAGCAGACAGGCGGTAAGATAGGCAAGCCGACAGGAAGTTGCCAAGAATGTAGGCATGCAGCCAGGCAATACAGCTGAATGCTGGTCTGATGTGGAACGATAAATTTCCTCTCAATGAATGCATTTCTTCCCTTATTTAAACACTCCTCAAAAATTTCTAGTGTCTAACAACAGACCAAGGATATGAGTAATTTTGGAAAATAAAAATGTCAGAACACAAATGGCCTTTTAAAAATGAACATCAGAAATTTGAAAACAGTATATGAAACCTCTTCACATGGAACAAGCACACATGGCCCATTGACTTGAAATTCAAGCTCCCAAAGAATATTGGTTTCAACCTTCCACCGCCATGGTACAGAGCCAATGATTTTTCATCGCTCTGGGGGAGGCGCGAACTCACGACACTAACAACTATGCCAGCGGATTAGCAGAAAAGCAGTAAAAGACTGGAAATTGCAAAATATTGCATCACTCTTTTAATATCATGTTTACAAAGCCTATTAGGCTTCTTCCACACCACACTTTGTATATACGATAAAACCACAGCATTAAATATACTATATCCGGATTTCCACAATGCATCTGTTAAGAAGCTGGATAAGAAAATCGCTGCTCTTCATCACAACTGGTTAGCAATACTGGTAAGCTGGCTTAACACACAAAAATAACAACACAGAAGTAAAACGTTACTAGATGGCATAGAAAGGACATATAAAGATTACACGCAAAGAAAACTAGAATGCCTCACTCTGAACTCTATATGGAAGCATTCAAGACTGTTCAAAGGTAAAAATAACATAAACCACAGGCATCTATTTGTCTGAACAATATCCAAACTAAATCCAATAAATGGAAACTAGAACTGAGAGGGTTCAACACCAGCCACAGTGGGAATTTCCACAACTCGAAGATAACCTCATACTATCAGCAGATTTTGCGAATAGTACAATACCAGTCAATTAAAGCATGGATATGACAAAGCGATGGCCACTTGAGTGTGGGTTTTTAAAGAGTCCCCTTGGATTGGTTAAGACGTCTTTGAGGAATCTATATCCATGTAACTACATGTAGCGGTGAATATCTAGACCTGTTTATCGTCTGGAGAGCAGCATCAAGAATTTGTTAATGTTGTTGTTATTTTTGTAAATTTATTTTATTTAATATTCTGAAAGGTATTGATCTATGTGGCCTCTGCTCCTTTTTAGTCTGCAGTGAAGTATGCCGACGACGATTCAAACCTTGTTGCCGTTACTTAGTCTCCCTAAATGTAAACTAAACTGTCTGCTAGCCTTAATGGTGCCTGAGAATGGACCGGTAAGTGATGTAGTTAGCCGTGGAAGAGACTGAAAGTTCGAGAAAATAGGACCTTATTGATTAACCATTCTCCTCATCCATTCCTAAATTCCTAATTTATGATTTGCTACCAATAACGAAGACTATGCTTAATGAATTCGAAAATTTAATACTGTTATTACTTACAATTCCAAGGTTTCTCTTATGCGAGCCTTAAAACACATATTCACAGCTGTAAGAAAACTTTTAACGTTCGTAAGGTTTCCTTAGCGGCACCTGTTCCAAATCTTTTGTTTTTCCTGGTTCTGTTTTTCCGGCTGGTTCCTTAATGAATGTTAAAGTTAAATAATAATGATAATGCTATCCGATGATGGAAATAGTAGTGAAACGTAATTTTTAAAAACAATATCCTTCTTGGAATAGATGCCAAACTGACTTAAAGACACAGTAATACGGTTTGTCGAACTATTGAATACCGAGGCGTGTTCGAACGTCCACCACCTCATGAAACCAGATCTAAAATAAGACAGCATGTAGACAGCCACATAAACAAACAAGAACCCTGCGTGGAACTAACTTAATATGACACCTGTCCAAGGCTAAATTGAAGTTCGCGTAATAAACGTTCGAGTATACAGTCTGTATCTGCTGACGGTTGCCTCCTGACGAGGGAACAAGGTAAGAGGAGGTTTCGTTTCTAAAGTCAATAAAGGTTTATCATCACGGGGCGAGGGGAGGGCGAGAAGGGAGTGAACGGCACACGAAAAGGGAGAAAAGGGGAGTTGCTAAGGGGATGGAGAGAAAAGAGGATACAAAATGAAAGAACATACAACAATGAATTGCCTTCAGGGTATTAATGCAATTTCTCCGTGTATGCCTTCCTCTCTCTCTCTCTCTCTCTCTCTCTCTCTCTCTTACAGTCCAAGTGGGAAAGAATAGAGTTGGTTACCCAGTGCGTGAGAGAGGGACACTTACTTTTGGAATTAGAGGAAAAAAATAAAAGGAAAAAATAAAATGAACAAGGGGGGAAAAAGTCGGGCACAACCATATCCTATTTTTGTTATAGCCTGAGGCTTCTAATTTAAAAACTTGAAAAAATTCTAGTAAGTCTCCCAGCTCTCTCTTTGCCCATTTATCCTCCCAAATTTAAAACACATTATCAACGGTTGTCCGAAATTAATTTTACTAATATAAAAACGGAGCACTTCAGCGATGTCTTGAAGTTTTCATTGAGTAAATGGAGCTCTTCTTTCTCACAAAGAGAAACCTCACCTCATTTATCAATGCCTTCCTATTGCAACTCCTTTGTTTTTGTACTGAGGCTACACATATTTCTCAAGTTCTTAGTTTTTCTGATAGTTTATTTACTATCGGCAGCTGTGGGTATTTTCAACAGCGTTTTCCCCCCTCATAATTTTGTAAGTGGTAGTTTTATATAGATAAAAGTGTGTTACTGTGATCATTTACATTGACAAACTATACCTTTCTTTTTAATCATTATCCTTCTGTGACATGTATTCTTTTCTTTCGATATTTTCTTTACAATCTTGCCATTGGCGGTTTTCATTTGTCTACTCTCAGCCATTCCTAAAGATTTTAGATCCTGGGCTTTTATTTTCCTTTTTAGTAAATATTTCTTGCAAAGCCTACATAGTTTAGACGGTAAATTTTCACTTAAATAATTCCAATGGGATTGACCTTTTTCGTAACGCATTGGTCGCGGACTTATCCCTAGCTCTTATTGCCAAAGTTATTCCTTACGCCTGATGTTTTCCTAGATTACTTTTTCACCACTCAGCTTTCAGATTTCGTAATTAATCCAACCCTTCAATATAATAATACGAGTAAACAATAATTCATATAAACAACCATACAAAAAAGTACGAAATGTTATTTTCGCAATGCACGCATGAGTAAGTGCCATACATCCAGTAACAAAAGCATCTTATCCATAAAGTAGAATGCATATAACTATTTTCCGAACTGTACTAAATTAAAACTTTAGTGGTTCTAGAAGAAAAAGATACATTAAGACGGAGAACAAAATGGAGCAACAGCAGCACATAAGAAGTGACCACTTACAGCCCCTGGTACAATTTGCCTTTCCAAGCTATTTGTTATTCATTTCTATCCACAAAACCTGGTTCCCCTCAGTAGATTTCCATTTACTTTTTTTTTTTTTTTTTTTTACAATCTTCCATTTTCATTTCAATCCACAAAATCTTGTTCAGAATATAAATTACAGTTGTCTGCTTCATTCATCTTCCATTTCCATCACTGTCTACAAAATTATTCAACTCTCGCTCTCCATTTCACTGAATAAACTTTCTATCCAAGGAGAATTTCATACCATTTTCACTACATGGCATTTTTTCAATCCCAATTCTGATTTCAGGTCATGAAGGCCCTCTCCCTCTGACTATTTTTCTTTGCGGCCATTTTTGAATCCCAAATCAACAACTCTTTTGTTCGAAGTCCCCTGACCCCTTCTCCCCCCGTCCCCCCACCCCAACCACCACAGGCAGAAAAACGGAAAGCGATTTCGTGGATGCTACACGTGTTCAGAGAGTCTCTCTCTCTCTCTCTCTCTCTAAATATCATGGAAGCGCTGGTCTTCCTTCAACGAAAGTTATTTTCACCAGACTATTTATTCAAATAATTTAAGACTTCGTTGAGAATTAACACATTTATCAATGCCATATTTCTCGTTGACATTTATCTGTGACCTTTATATTTGACTTGTTTACATTCTCCTCTCTCTCTCTCTCTCTCTCTCTCTCTCTCTCTCTCTCTCTCTCTCTCTCTCTCTCTCTCACTTTATATTTTACGCATCACCTTCCTCTCAATAGCAGTACCGCTGTTAGGAGGAGAGCTTTCTTCTGCGAATAGAGTTATCTCCTTGAAGCAGAAAAAAAAAAAAAGGAAATCAGTTGTTTAACTTTAAAATGCTTAAATCTGTCAAGCCATTTCTCTGTTATTTTCATAGGGAAATGTCACCCACAATACAATCAAAATGACTTTAATTTTCTTTTCTTTCATATCTTATCTTCATTCCATTCGTATTTATTTATTCAAAATGTTTCGTCCATTCCCGTTGCCTAGTCGCTTTACTTTACAGTACATACATTTATTCATTTATTTTCATTTATTTCAGCAATAACCAAGTTTTTATTTCCTTCATGTCATTTCTAATTTACACTGATACCTTTTATATCACGTATATCAGGAAATGTCTCCCATATACATACATACATACATACATACATACAAACATACATACATTACATATGTATATATATATATATATATAATATATATGTATATAATTTTTAGGCCAGTTTTCTATTTTTCCTTCGCGCTCTCTCTCTAGTTATGGATTTGCCAACAATGTCTATTTTCATCGACATCATATTCTCTCTCTCTCTCTCTCTCTCTCTCTCTCTCTCTCTCTCTCTCTCTCTCTCTCTCTCTCCCGTCTTCCTGTGCCTGTCTTCCATTTCATTCCCTGTACATCAGCAGTGCGGCCTCGACCTCTACCCTGGTTAGGAATAATTACATTTACATACGAGTTCACTGCGGGCCCCTCACTCATGCTCCCCGGGACAGGGCTCACGGGGGGCGCAGAGCCTCCTCTGTCAAAACCCTCAAGGTTCAATCATCCCTGCCTATCAGCGGGAATCTCGCCTATTGCTCGTGGGCGAGCGAATCCCCTTCTTTCCCCAGCCCTTAGATTTACCTTAGAGGCTATCGGATAAGGGGGTTTGAAATCGGTCGACTCTTTCCATCTCCTGAGCACACTTCTAAACCTCTAGTCCTTCTTCTTAACATGAATAACATCTCTTTTCTCTCGAACACGCACAAAATCTCGCAGTAACACTATTACAAATATATACTTCCATGCATTCATACACAGAAATCAACCCTCTCTCTCTCTCTCTCTCTCTCTCTCTCTCTCTCTCTCTCTCTCTCTCTCTCTCTCTCTCGCAAATTTATGTTGTTTGAGTTCAGAGCGTTATCGTCCACGGCACGTGATTCTCCGGCCCCTCTTAACGAAGTATCTGACTATTACCTCATCTAATGGGACGAAACCATTCCGTTGCATATCTACGGCCCTACAATACTGCGGCGCGGAGGCTGTTACGCTGCTGAAGGCATATCGATAACAAGGATGGAATCTAATTGAAGATCCCTTAGGGATTTAATAGTCATCCGAAATTAAAGAGCTCTGATTCAGTTGGTAGTTTTCCTCTAAAACACCAAGAACATTATGTGTTCTTCAGAGAAAATTCTCGTTACTCACACATAAGCGTGGTTGTATACACAAAACTATGTATATTCGTACTTGGGGAAAAACTATTAGTTCCTCGTTGGACTGGTCGGTACCGTTCTCGGCTAGCACTCTGCTGGGCCCTCGTTCGAATCTCCGCCCGGCCAATGAAGAATTAGAGGAATTTATTTCTGGTGATAGAATTTCATTTCTCGCTATAATGTGGTTCGGATTCCACAATAAGCTGTAGGTCCCGCTGCTAGGTAACCAATTGGTTCTTAGCCACGTAAAATAAGTCTAATCCTTCGGGCCAGCCCTAGGAGAGCTGTTAATCAGGTCAGTGGTCTGGTTAAATTAAGGTATACTTAACTTGTAAACTAACGGAGATGTCTACAAGATCTATGTATTATAACAGGCAAATCATAAAATCAGTTGAAATATGAAACCTAATATTTTCCTTTCCATTTTCTAACCCGGATTTTTTCCTTCGTGACAGTACTTGATGTCTGAATCTTCACTTGCAAACATTTTACGTCCAGGAAAAAGAAAATATTAAAGACAAATCTTCTCACTGATGAGAAGATAAAAGAAACATGTGGGTAAACGGAAGTAATAAACCCAAAAGACAAAAACAGATACCGAAATGATATGCAAAATAATCATTACAAAAAGGGACATACATCTACACATGATAATTTTCCGGCTGGAACTTAGTATCGCTTGTCATATCCTAGTAGCTTTATACCACGACTTCGCTGGTAACATTATCTAGCGACACTGTTGATCAACATCTTACTTATTATAGCCTTAAAATGATTACAGTGCCTCGAGTAATATGATTTTGGGATCAGTAATGCCTTCGATAACATGACAACGTAACACAGTTGGCGTGGAAGGACCTTAAGGATTTCTTAGCACTAAGTTACGTTCAAAGCGCTTTTTAAACCTCAGCTTAAAGAGGCCATTATCTCATACATATTGTACTGCGATTGCTTACGGAAACCTAGACTACTTAAGGTGCTTCTCACCCTCACGTAATGCTTATAATAATTTTACACTCGGGTCATAACTGGAAATTGCATTCATTTTAGACAGAATTCAATATTCTTCCTCCAAACTAGATGAGCAAATCGCTCACATAACTCAGCGAAGGCGACCCTGAACAAGCGCATTTCTATCGCCATGAAGTCCTTCTGGAACGCGAGGATCGGGGTGCTCTGGGAACACAGAAGATGGAAAGAAGCTGTGCAGCAAAGAGTTAAAAAGCCAATATTTTCCTGTTCGTATTTGACCCAGCGCCGTTATTCGCAATGTCAAAACTTACTAAGCCTTAAAACCATGGGGTCTTTTATTTTAATGCTTCGTTCGCCATTCAAAAATAGGAAGCATTGGCAACATGAGAGTTCATCGGGCAGCCAGTGCTGCCACCTGCTGACATAATTTCCCTTTAAACTAAGCACTAAAAACTGCAAGCTTTAGACTTACGAATACTACTAGTTTCCGTTTTCCCCCGACAGGCAAAAGAAAATAGACCGAGCCTAGCAATTACAACCATTAATATGGCAGAACACTTCCGGGAAAACTTCAAAGTACACACACAGCTACTATACTACTGACACTGTCTCCTACTTGTCCTACTTTTTCTGATACAACTTCTACTGTTGATACTGATTATAATACTTGTGATACATCTGTCTCTACTGATATAGCTCCTACTATTGATGCTGCTCCTGCTTATTCTGACATAGCTATTGCTACTGACTCTGTTCATGCTACCTCTGATGTAGCTACGATTACTGGCGTTGCCTCTGAGTCTTCTGGTACAGCTGCTACTATTAATGCTACTTCTGGCAGAGCTGCTACTACTGATTCTGCCGCTCCTTCTTCCGACATAACTGTTACTATCAATAATGTTCATACTATTCCTCATCCGGCTACCGCTAATGATCCTTCTCCTACTTCGGCTATTGTTCATACGCTTGTCACTATTAGTAGCAGCATTCCCACCATCACTGTTACTAATCTTGCTACTGCAGTCATCATTGATTCCTGCTGCAATCATAGCCATAATTAAGAATGTTAATGAATATAATTATCTTTATCTATAATAATAAAATCCGAGTGAATCTTTCTTGTTTGTCCGCCCCGGGTGGGGGGGGGCGGGTTACGCAGGGGATCGGGAGGGTAGGGGAGACATGATACATCCACCCTCTTCTTGCAAACCTCTTTGTCCGCCAATACCAGGGGCGGGGTTGGTAGGGGCTCATGAAAGGCAGCACAGGGTTCCAGCGCAGCGTAACGCGCCATCAAGCTAGTACTGAATAATAACTTACTGTATGACCTGGAGACATTTTACAAGAGGCTGACAGTAATCGAAATCACAAAACCACTCACACGAAGGGGAGAGACAGAAGCACTAGCAATATTCACGTATTTGCACGTTTCAAACCAATACTAAGTAATATCACAAAGTAAATATGGACTGTTAAGTGGAATGAAATATAAATAACTCTGCTGCACTGAAAATCATCCAGGCAATACGGGTGTTTTTCATTTACATAAACTATTCAACTTTATTTCATTTTTAACGACCTCCTCTATACGATGAAAAAGGTAGTATTTGGACTAAATCAATGAACAGTATTTGGCCCAAAACAATGAGTACTGAACTAAGAAGACCGGGACAGGAAAAATACCAAAATTATGCTCGGTATCCAGAGAGAGAGAGAGAGAGAGAGAGAGAGAGAGAGAGTTATAGTAATAACCTTCATTCAAGATGACAACCCTACTTTTAACATTGGATTCTTGAGATGCCAACTTCAAAATGTTCATCACCTAATACGTACAAACTTTCTGATAACTGGATTATCACTGTTCAGAAGAGAACCATATTCTATGGAACAACTCGACAGGGGACACACTTGAAATTCAAGCTTCCAACGAATATGGTGTTCATTTGAAAGAAGTAACAGAAGGTAAAAGGGAATACATACGAAGAGACCAATTACTAGAGAGAAAAATAAATTAACAAACAAATACTTAAAAATGTAAGTAAAATAAAAGGAGAATTGTTTTAGGGTAGTAATGCGTTGCACCTTCGCTTGAAGTTTTGAAGTTCCATTTACACGACATCCTCTGAAGGGAGACTGTTCCACAGTCCAACGGTATGAGGAATAAAGAACCTCTAGAACTGAAAAGTTACACAGCAAGGCACATTAACTGCATATTGGTATTGCTGTTCAGCAAATCTAGTTGCTCTCGGCAGGGAAAGGGGGATCAGGGATCAACTGAAAGATCTCTGTTAAAATGCAATTTATGAAATACTGACAAACAAGACACCAGCCGTCGATGGTCAAGTCATAACTGCTAATGTTAGAAACAGAAACCTTACCACCACGAACAACTCTATCTGAAAAGAAATAAATCTCTGGCAGGAGAAGTCATCCACACCGAAAAACAGTATTCTAGTAAAGGAAGGACAACCGACCTAAAACAGGTTGCATTGATTTTATCACGATTGTAAATATATGAGGCCTTAGGTACAACACCTAACTTTCGTGCGGCATTTGCTGACACTTTCATTACATGTTTCTCAAAAGTGAGATGCGAGTCAAAGTTGCACTAACAATAATTAAAGCTTCAGAAGAATTCAGCAGAGTCCCATCCGCCTGAAGGGGAGGATGTATTGGAAAACCTGTACGAGATCTACTAATCAATACTGTTTTTGTTTTACTAGAATTCAGCCTCATACCCCACCAACTACACCATTCACTAATCCGCTCAACGTCACGATTGAGACTAAGGGCAGCTTCATTTCTTATAAGTGCGACTTTACTACAAACACAAGTTGCATCATCGGCATACTGAACAATCTTGTTTTCCAGGCCAACAACCATGTCACTTGTATGCACTAAAAATAACAAGGACCAAGAACACCACCCAGTGGGACTCCAGACACGAGAGGTCTCAGTTCGCTAAAGATTCCATCAACAACAACACTCGCTGCTGCATACCTGTAAGGAAACCTTGAAGCAATCCTAAAACCTATCCACCGACTACAAAATTCTAAAGTTTATAAATAAGTACCTTGTGATTCACTAAATCGAAAGCGGCTCTAAAATATGGATGTAAGAGTATAACAAAATTCAGCAGAATAAAAAAAAAAAAGGCGTATTCATATACAATGAGCATACTGTAATATTTGCTAAGGATCCAAAAGTAACATCAAGATGATCATCGCATATATGAAAAACTGAACAGTCAAAATATTCACGTAAATGCTTTTATACACTGGCGAAAACCGAAAGATTGCAGAACGCTTTTTTCATCAACCATTTACCACGAACTTTCTCATTTTGCTAGATTTATGAACAGCTCTACAGGAATTAAATATCACTTCCGTCTCTCGCTATAGCGTTAACATGATTAACTCATTAACACGTGGTTTTAACTGTTTAATCTTGAAACAAAATTACCTGTACCCTTGAGACCATTTTCTACCACTGTGCAAAATTTCTACCCATTACTCACTTACAATTTTAAGTGTTTAACTAAATTACTTATGGCTATGAAATCCTTGTATACCATGATACAAGAAAACATTCATATTACAGATATACACACACGCACGCGCATACACACATACATTCATATATATATATATATATATATATATATATATATATATATATATATATATATATCTTGGTGAAAAGTATACTACCTTGTTATATAACTAGAAGGACCCACTGTAAGAAATTTCGGCTTCATCTGTTTATGTAAACCAGCTAACAAAACGATAGCAAAACTCAAATAATTTAAATTTTTAAGTTACTGATAGAATGTTGTCCAAGTGAAAAGAAGCATTCACATACAAAAAATCATGGTATCCAAATACCGAAATGCAGCAGATATTATCACAGAACTATATTTTTCAAGATTACAACCGTCCCAGATCAGGCACTAACGGCCAATAACAGTCACTAAGATAAGGAAAATCATTATATAAACAAAAAGGAAGCCGATACTCAATCTTGTGGGTGACTCGGACGTATATGTCAGTCCAGAACAAATCAAACTCCTTGACATAAAGCACAGAGCGTCCCAATGCAAGCAAGCAAGCGAGAGGAACAAGCACCAAACAACAAAAACCTCTCTTTACAGAGATAATCAAAACGGGCACCCCAACAACTTTATTAACTCCAAATGCAACGGCATCCATGGCTCTCTCATTATGTGATACTCGATTGGAATTAGGGAAAGAGGCACTGGGGAGGGGGAAGGGGAGGGTGATGGAAGTATGATTATAGAGGGGGTGATGGGAGGAAATGGGGGAAGTATGGTACCAGAGCAACGGGGGAAAATTACGGGTGATTGCAATGTTGGGAATACTACGCTGGAATGAGTATAGCTATGGTACTGGATGAAAGGGAATGGCAGCTTCGGTGGTCCTGGTTCAGAGAGAGAGAGAGAGAGAGAGAGAGAGAGAGAGAGAGAGAGAGAGAGAGAGAGAGAGAGAGAGAACGTAGTCACCAAATGGTGAAATACGTAAAATTTGACATCATGACGATTCTGAAAAGGCCTTTAGAAAACACCAAGGACCATTATCTTTCCATAATGTGACAACTCTTTCATTTCACAAACGAAAGGGAAGTGTTTGCACACTGACTAGAGTAGTGTCATAATTAACCTGGGACATAGCTCCCTAAAAGATGTGAAATGTAAATACTCTAGAACAGCAGAGCACATCAACACATCGCTAGCAACGCTAAGGACTATAGTGAACTATTTATTCAAACTTTCCCGAAACATGAGACTTCCGGCAAAAGTTCACCCCCTACACATATCGTGTATGACAACATTAAACCAAAAATATAAAACATGAATATTCATATGACTTAGGATGCCCTTACAAATGAGCCAAAAAGAGTACAATAGACCTCTACTCATCAGACTTTTACATGGAGGTCCTATGTCTTTATTGGGCGCTGTTATTAAGAGCAAGGACAGTGTATGTATGTACGTACATGTGTGTGTATATATATATCATATATATAGTATATATATATATATATATATATATATATATATATATATATATATATATATATATATATATATAAGAACTTTTGTCACACACAATACACGCATGACTTTTTTATATTCACCAAATTTAAGCCACAATACTGTTTAATATCGACTACATACCTTTGGGAATAACTTGTTCAAGGAATATGCTAATTGATAAGTAAATTATGTAAAAATGCAAACACACACACACACACATATATATATATATATAAATATATATATATATATATATATATATATATATATATATATATATATATATATACACACACATCTATGTGTGTGTCTAAAATCACGTTGTATCCGAAAACGCCATCGAAATAAAAAATAAAAGAAATACAAATCCGCAATACAGGAAAGGCACGGAAAGCACATAAAAGCTTATGAAAAGGCCACCGTCTCAAAATAATAGACTCGAGTTTACTGCAGCTACAATAAGGTAGGTGCCTCCCGCGACTGCAAGCGCTCACGAGTTTCAGAAAGTGAAAACGAAGTTTGAGGGAGAAGAAAATCAGGAGGAGAAAAAGTGGGGAACGGGAGGAAAGACACTGGGCTGATTCTTAAATAAAGTATATGGAATAATATTTTGTGCGGTTACTTGTACAACATTTCTGATCTTGGTAAAGTACATGAAAATTCTAGATGAGAAAAAGAGATAAAAACATGTAGATTAAACAGCTTTTGATCGGCATAAAAATGATGATAATGATAAGTTAAATTTATATTAACATATTTAGGAGAAGTTGATCGGCATAAATGATGATAAATGATAAGTTAAATATTAACATTAACATATTTAAAAATGATGACAATGATAAGTTAAATTTATATTAACATATTTAGGAGAAGTTGATCGGCATAAAAATGATGATAATGATAAGTTAAATTTATATTAACATATTTAGGAGAAGTTGATCGGCATAAAAATGATGATAATGATAAGTTAAATTTATATTAACATATTTAGAAGAAGTAACAACAAACTAATTAACTAATTACTTGAAAAATAAAAAATAAAAAATAGTAAAATGTACTTTAATACTGACAACAGTATGAAAAAATTACGTTCGGTTCTTATATATTAGTATTAACAACAAACAGTTTACAGTTATAAAGTACGAGCTGCAGAAATGTCTTGATTTAGTTATGCAACAATTACAAAAAGGCGCCTCAGTATCAAGTAAAAACATATTGAATAAGATACATCTTTAATATCTAAATACAAAAACGTTAAGCAGTAACTCAAAATCTGCTTTCAAGAATTAAACAGTAAAAAACAGATATTAATATCAACGACATAAAAATATCATAGGAAGTCAAAACTGCCGAGAGGCCTTCATAATAAAAATCTTTTATAAAGAAAAGTACATTTCAATACAAAATTCTTTGGTTACAGCGCAGAAATATAACGCGATCCTCCAGGTTTTTACATATATTTCCTTTCAATCCTCACCTAACTAAATTCCTCACACTTTCTTTTTAACTGGAAATATCATGCGTGAACACATCTGTTATTAAAAATAAAACTTAACGCTATTTAAAGTTATTTCTTACGTGAAGAATATATAAATATCTAAATGTCTACAGAAGGGAAATCAACTTTACATGACCTCCTTTGTCATCCGCGCACTACAGATATTAATCACAATGCTCGATTGAGTTTCCAGGCTCCTGCAACATTTCCTACTGTATATGAACCGGATTTTTTTCCTCACTCTATTTAAGCCCTTTTTCATTTAAATCTGAGTTGCATTAAGGGAACTACAGACGTATATATATATAATATATATATATATATATATATTATATATATGGGGATTAAATTTTGTATTTGAATGCAAATCTCTTATCTGTCTATCTATCTATCTGTCTATCTACCTATCTGTCTATCACTATCTTCTATCTATCTATATATATATATATTTATACAGACGCACACACTATCTATCTATATATATATATATATATATATATATATATATATATATATATATATATATATATATATATATAGTGTGTGTGTGTGTCTGTATAAATAATATAATATATATAGATAGATAGACAGATAAAGATTTGCATACAAATAGCAAAATTTTATCCCTATACCAACTATACCTTCCCATATGACACTTCCACAATCTACAATGATTCCTGTGATACTTAACGGCAGTCAACTATGCTAGGAAACGTATGACTCCCTCCCCCCTGCAACCCTCCCACATCCACTATCACACACACACACACACACACACACACACACACATACGCAGGCAACGGACAGCCCCCTCTCCGTACAAAACAAAGACCGCACGAATCACGCCGTAATGATGGACCGTCGCAAGCATGACTCGCGTTATCTGGTGCTCTTGATTTGTCGTTTCTGCATGTCATAAATCATTTCCTTCCATAGCTCGTAAACTACTGTGAGGCAGTGATTTATTCGGCTAATATACCCCTTCGCTGCTCTTTGTTTACAGTGTTTTATCAATTTCACCTTCAAATTTTACTCAATTTTCTCTCTTTTTTTTTTTTTTACGTATAACCATTTCATTTTCGCGGAGCTTGCTAGTTACATTAGACTGCACAAATATCAAGGATAGGAACTGAAATGTCGTTATTTTAAAATGTGACTTACGGCACGAGACAAAGGCACTGCACAGAGAGAATGAGCTGTCGACTTCCGGAAGTGATTGCAAAACGGGAGCCACGCGCAGATATTGCACTTCAGTATGAAATACTCAGCAGTTATGAAAAAAATGAAAATCCTCTTGTTTTGCAACAGTGCACGCGTGTACTGCTGCCTCTTGAACGTTTCACTTGAGCCACCTGTTCATGTAAGTATGGCAAACTCAGCATATTTTATCACTTTCATGCAAACCCTATGAACGGTCAAAACATATTCCTTAAACCTAGCAAAACAAAAAATAGATCTAAAATCTCGTGTTTCAAGTCTTCCGTTAAACTAGAATAGCAAAACTGGAAATATGTACCAAACCTTTCAGTCTGTAAATTGTAAAACCTACTGGGGAACTTCAAAGAAAGACGCATTACACATTATATATATATATATATATATATATATATATATATATATATATATATATATATATATATATATATATAATATGTATATATATATATATATATAACATATATATATGTATATATATATATATATATATATATATATATATATATATATATATACAGAGAGAGAGAGAGAGAGAGAGAGAGAGAGAGAGAGAGAGAGAGAGAGAGAGAGAGAGATATTCAACATTCATATACATAAATACATAAATACATACATATATATGTATGTATTATATATATATATATATATATATATATATATAATTATACATATTATTACCACAAGCATGCACATGCAAACATCCCAACGCAAACCAAGCTCCCATTGAGCTAACGATATCTCCCTTCCAGCTCTGAGCGAGAAAAGAAGCGAAAAGCCGAAAGATCCCAATCCTGTGCCTCGCCATCTAAAAGATGCACATCAAATCTGCAAGTCTTTATATAAGCCGTAGCTCATGGTCTCAAGGCTACTGAGGTAGGATCAAAATTATACCTCTGCAGGGATCGTGCGTCCTACCAACTCGGGGCTTTTCTACTCTGGGGAGAGGGAGGGAGGGAGGAGGAAGAAAAATTTTATACACGCACATGCAAGGGTAATGTGAAGCACTGATACACACACACACACACACACACACAGAGAGAGAGAGAGAGAGAGAGAGAGAGAGAGAGAGAGAGAGAGAGCCTGACTCCCAAGGCACTGATACAGAGCTATTTTCTCTTTCTTTTTGCCTCTCTCTCCTCTACTGAGAGCAACGTAAGAATAGTTTTAAAAGATTAGAAATAACGCAAATGGTGGCGAAGATAGAAAACTGGCCCTATTCTTGTCATACGCAAGGGCCTATTTACAGATACTTAAATTAAAACGATGTCAAAAAGGCAACCATATTCAAAATAGAGGAGCTAACAAGCTTGAAATGCACTATTCCAAAGCCTTCAACGTAAACCTTGAAAAATCATGTAAACGCGTCGATCATGAAATTCCTTCTTACACCATTCCAACCCCAATCAAGATAACCTTGAAGGCAATAAGATTTCAAGGCGCCCTTTTACATACTAACAAAAGACTCACGGGAACTCCGTTTCATTAGGTCGCAAATAATCCCATTGATGTGTTAACACACCCTCTCACTTGTGCATGGTCGCATATTAAGGCCAGAGGCGTTAAAATGGACACTATCAACGTCGTTTTCTGGGCGGCTGCATTTTAAATTCAGCAACAAGTTCGAGGTGAATAAAGATTTTCTTTTTCGCCATAAACCTTTGACATTTTTTATAACGCACAAAGAGAGAGAGAGAGAGAGAGAGAGAGAGAGAGAGAGAGAGAGAGAGAGAGAGAGAGAGAGAGAGAGAGAGAGAGGCTCTATTCCTCTCCGTGGTGGATCCTCTTTAAGTTATTAAACCTAACGAAACATTTGATTATACCAGGGGACTGCACAAACACTAGATGCGTTCTACCTTTGCAAATACGTTCTCCAGTACACAGCGTGAGTGATTCACCTTTAAAACCTTTTCTAATCCCACAGATCTGCTGGATTTCCAGAGCTAAAGATCTGTAATGTGAGGGAGGAAATCAGCGGTGTTGATCCCGACATTGGTAAATTTTGTTCCTCAAACTTCCTTAATTACTAAGCATTCCACAGAATGCTAATTACTGACGATCATTAGCTGAACGTGTCCATGGCAAAAACACTGAATTGAATATATATATATATATATATATATATATATATATATATATATATATATATATATATATATATATATATATATATATACATACATACATACATACATATATATATGTGTGTGTGTGTGTGGACGTTTCAGGGAGCATGGGTTTATGAAGACTGGATAAATGACAGGTTTGGTGTACAAGTCGGACTGAAACGAAACAATGTTGTCTCCAAGACTGTTTATGGATGTAGTGATGCGAGAGGCCAACAGAAGAAACCTAATTTAGTTGGGGCGTAAATGGAATGCGGAATGGTTGATGTCTGCATAGAAGACAGTACTGATGGAAATAATGAAAAAAATGTTATAGAAACTAATGGAAGATGTTGAAAGTGTTTGCAAAATGAAAAATTCTACAGCAAATAAGAGGAGGTGTACAGTTATGAGATAACTTTAAATCAGGAAGATGTAGCAGTTAATATGGATGGAGGCAGATTTGCAGGCGGCTGACACTCGAAGGTGTTTGGAATGAGAAAAGAGAAGAGTCAAAGAAGAAGGGAAATAAGTGAAGCATATCTGAGAAAATAAACAACACCTGCATTCCTCGCGCAAGTTTTCCTCACGTCAGAAATGAAATGGTTTTCCACAACACCATGCAGTCTGATACCTAATGCACTGGCCAACAGAGACATGCTTGACAGGAATAATAAATTTCATGATGGATTTATGAATGAAATGTGCCTAATTCACGGATATTAATATAAAACTCAAAATTATGTAGAAGCGAGCGTTTCCTGATTAGAAAATATTCTTGGACATAATATTTCATCTTTTAAGCCTTGTTTTTCTTCTGAAATAACTTTAGAACTGACAAAACTTTTGGACAGGTTATAACTGAAAACAACTTATCACCCTCAAACTGCAGATCCTCTCCTACAAAAAAAAAAAAAATGCAGTGTGGAACAATTTCCGTTTAAACAATGGCTCCATAGACGGCAAGAAACAATAGATAAAAACGTCAAAGGAGTCCCTCTCCACGTACGTAAGGCCTTTTTGATGCAGTTATGAAATCCACATTTACACTCTTTCCGATTTCATGGATTCACGGTTCTGAGTTGGGAAATCGTTCAATTGAAATTCTGGCCTCGAAGGCGACGAACCTGTAAACTGTACTTCATCACGCCAAATTTCTCGTAAAAATTTACATCTGAGGGTCAATTTGCGACCATTGACATGTACTCGTTTAAGAGGAATTGCCGAGAATGCACCTTCTCTCTCTCTCTCTCTTTCTCTCTCTGCACACACACGCATATACTGTGTATGTGTGTATATATATATATATATATATATATATATATATATATATATATATATATATATATATATATATATATATATATATATATAATATATATATATGTATATATAAACATATATACACACAATATATGTGTGTGTGGTGTGGTGTGTGTGGTGTGTGTGTGTGTGTGTGTGTGTGTTAAGAAGAGTTAGATAAGAGACAGTCATAAACGCCGTGTGAGGAAAACATGCAAAAAGAAGTGAAATAAAATGTTCTCCTTTATGACTTTCTTCGAGGCGCTAAAACATTGCATTCGCATATAATTTTTCTTCAAAAAGAGATGTGTCTTCTTCTGAGATCTGTAAATAAGACTTACATGAAACAAGCACACAAGTAGAAGCAGCTCATTACTTTTTCATTTTAATGAGATTTCACTAATTCAATAAAATTTACGGAAAGTTTTAAATTTTCTCCCAACTTTCGCTATGAAGTATGATATATATATATTCTTTCTATTGAATAAGTTCAACTTGCTTATTAGCTATCATTTTCTATATTATTATATATATATATATATATATATATATATATATATATATATAGATATATATATATATATATAAATTATATAATATAAATCTAGAATAATATATATATATATATATATATATATATATATATATATATATATATATATATATATATATATATATATATATATATATATATATACATATATATATATGTATATATATATAAGACTTATATATATATATTATATATATATATATATATATATATATATATATATATATATATATATATATATATATATATATATATATATATATATATATATATATATACTAAGTATTAGACATATATATATATGACATATATATATATATATATATATATATATATATATATATATATATATATATATATATATATATATATATATATATATATATTATATATTTCTTCCTACCATCATCAGTTACATTTACTACTAACCACACCCATTCATCCACCATCCAGACTAATACTGGTCCTCAATCTGCCTTCTTTCCATTTGACCTAATTCTTCTATCCTACGAAAATTTCCAAAATACCTAACAGTTCCCTGCAGCTTCTCTTTACTCTCTCCAGTTAATACTATCATATGCGGATCTAATTAATTAACGTTCCTAACATGACCGTCTTTGTTTTTTTATAAAACAAATCAGTGCCCATCCTTGACCTTTATCGAAACTGCGGTCACAGTAGAATAGATTAGAATGTAGAATTTAGGCCAAAGGCCAAGCGCTGGGACCTATGAGGTCGTTCAGTGCTGAAAGGAAACTGACTCTGACTCACAGTTGCACTATGAAATAATTGTTAGAGAGGGTGGTAAGTCAGACGGAAGAAAGAGAATATGAACGGAGGCACAGTAAAAGGAATAAAAGAGGTTGCAGCTAGGGTCCGAAGGGACGCTGTAAAGGCTAAAGCAATGCCTACAGTGCACCGCGTGAGGTGCACTGACGGCACTTCCCCCCTACGGGTCGGTCACTGTAGTATATACAAGCCTTTAAACACGTAAGTAAACTCAGTATTACGATTATGCACATGGAGTGGCAAGAACATAATTATATCATGCTGATGTGACTCCTAAAAAAAATAACATAATCAGTAAATTTTCATACTTAGAAACAGGGAGCTCAATTCTTTCCAACAGTGACAAAATAAAACAAGTAAAAAATGCGCCGAAGTTTTTTTGACGCAATAAAGTTTTCTGTACAGCATATAATGCTGTATGAAAATCTCAGCCACGGCACATGCAACTCTCAGCCGCGGCCCATGAAATTTTCACCCACGACCCGCTGGTGGTCTGTGTTGTTGGCACCTATAGCGGTGCCAGACTCTCGATCGTTGCTAACTTTAACCTTAAATAAAATAAAAACTAATGGGGCTAGAGAGCTGCAATTTGGCATGTTTGATGATTGAAGGGTGGATGATCAACATACCACTTCGTAGCCCTCTAGCTTCAGCAGTTTTTTAAGAGTTGAGGGCGGACAGACAAAGTGCGGACGGACAGACAAATAGTTTTCTTTTACAGAAAACTAAAAACTACCATAAAGCAAAGTTTTAGTTTTTATTCATTTATCTTTTAGAATTGTGCTAAGAAGCTTTCTTGCTGCTTACTCACTAAAGCTGCCTAGAGATGAAGGAATAATGCAAGAAAATCAAAATAAATAAAACAGGCAAATCAGCAATTATGACTCAACGACACACAATATCAGAGCAAAAAGCATCTAAGATGATAAGACTTTTTTCTGTCGTAAGAAGCAGAATTAGTATATTTGTTTTATTGCGAATTCAGAAGAAAGTCTAAAAGCATACCGCATTTTTTCAACTTAATAAAAAAAATCCAGCTATCTTGAAACAAGAGTCACTTCTTGATAGATCTAACGAAAGGCTTAAGAGAATTATGTGGAAAGGGGAGATGTCGAGAAAATTAAGTTTAATGGGGAAACCTTTTGAAAAAACTAATTAAAAAATCTAAATATGTCACTAAGGATACCTTAGTTTAACCAGACCACTGAGCTAATTAACAGCTCTCCTAGCGCTGGCCCGAAGGATTAAGACTTATTTTATGTGGCTAAGAACCAGTTGGTTACCTAGAAACGGGACCTACAGCTTATTGTGGAATCCGAACCACATTATAGCGAGATATGAATTTCTATCACCAGAAATATATTCCTCTAATTCTTCATTGGCCGCTCGGAGAATCGAATGCAGGCCCAGCAAAGTGCTAGCCGAGAACGACATCGACTCGTCCAACGAGGAACTAAAATATGTCACTGAAATTCGAGATAGAGGCTATAGAGACTTAAAGAACAAGCTCAGTGGGATAACTAAACGAATGCTATTGATTTCCAATCACCTTTAATCACCCACAGACGGGGAAAATGATTAGAAACTACAGCGAACTGACAAACACCAACGTTATTTGGCTGGGCATCTCTCCCCTTTCAAAACCCCTCGCTCCTCCCTACACTAAGAATAAAAACTTTGCTTTACCTGCCTCTGCATTGTTCCATCTCACCCACCATTGTTCAACCCTTTCGTTACATTTTTCGTGCCTTCTGCTGCGGGACGGGGAAGGCCAGGGAGGGGGGGGGGAGGAGGAGGAAGTGGGTGGCAGGAAGCGCAGGGTGGGTGTGGTATCTCTTATTCTCATAGACTGAGGGTGGGGAAGGGGTGGGGAGGGAGTGGAAGTGGGTGCGATAGACCATAGGGGGCCATTTCCTTTCAAGGTCCAAGCAATAGGCCATAATGGATCTCTCTCTCTCTCTCCCTCTGTTCTCCACAGGAGTTTTAAAGAGTTTACGGAACTCTGCTTTTGTCTGTGGCCTGTTAGTGGAAAGGGGACCCGTCTACGGGACCAGATGCAGATTTTATGAGTTATTGTGTTGTGTGTCTACGTGACATGTGGCCTGAAAGAATGGCGGGGGGGAGGTTCTAACACTTCTATTAATCAACGTGAGAAGAAGCCATAATTTTACCCTTCTCTTTGTTATCACGTTCTCTGCTCCGTAAAAACCATCTCCAGACAAAGCATTCATTATGGACATGTAACTCAACACCACAGGAAAGACTGCTCAATTGCATTGGCACCAACGATAATGGAGCTTTCTCGTCACTATTATGCTTGTGCTAAAGGTAAAACGCGCTGCAGTAGGTGAAGACGAAGACTTTTAAGAAAAAGGACTTACTGAAGTCTTCATAGTAACACTTCATATCGCTAAACAAGAATGAAGTCGAAATTATCAAAGTCACTCATAAATACAGTTTAGTATAAACATATATACAAATACTTTACCTATGGATTGCACGTGAACTCATACTTTCAAATCTTAAAAAAAAAAATTTAAACACGCCACTGAAAGCTTTTCCGATCTTATATGTTAAAATGAAATATCGAAATACCCTTTCGATTGATGATTAAAGCTTAGAAAGTTTTAAATTACATTTCTCACTTCAGCAAATGCATTATGAAACTACTGTACGATCATGCTTTATCAATACTTTCACTGTTTATTCATCTCACTCAATTTATCATTCGTGTCATGGAATCATATCTTATTCGTTTCTCCATAACTACACTACTGGCTACGTGTACCTCATGGACATTGAGACATACCAAGTAGTGTATGTTATTCGTTATCTACTTATTTCCAATAGTTTTCCAATAACCAAACCTATAATGTTGTCTTCTCAGTCGCAAATTCGATGCCAATTTGATCTTTACATTTTTTTTATATTATTAAATTCATCATTCACCAGTCTTTAACTCTACTTTCTTTTTCGATGACTCATACACACCCCCTTCCAATGTAAGGCTGGCCATTCACTATCGATCAGATCCTTGAGACGAGATCTAAATGGGCGGAATTTAAGTAACCCTTTGTTTGAGTCGCAATATTTATCCACTAATCCAGTGGTTCTCAGCCAGGGGGGAATTCCCCCGTAGGGAGGAATTATAACCACAGATTAGCAGGCTCAAACTGGCTCTAGGACCACACAAAACGCAGTGTGCATCAGTCCGCATTACTGAGAAGTCACCCTAGGCTTTCTCTCTGTTAGCTTGTGAGTTTGTGTTGTTGCATAGTATTTGGAATGCACCTTTTGAGGCAGACAATTTTGGAAAGGGGGGCATGACATTCTGACACATGGTGAAAGGGTGCATGGGCCAAAAAAGGTTGGGAACCACTGCTCTAATCTGATTGTAAGACCAAATTCTTACAAAAAGACGTTAATTTTCGGTTGAAATGAGGGCATCTACAGAGAGGCCTAATTTGATCCAGCTGGAACTGGTAATTCACCCCTGGGTGGGTTAACCTCGACCATATCTGAATTCGGGAGTCTTCATTCTCACCTTGATTAGTGTAAAGTAAAAGCCGCAAATGTCTGGTATTTAGATTGACAAACGCTTGTTATCTACGCGTTACCCACTCCGAGGTGCTAGTACGTAACACCGTATGGTGAATGCAAAACAGACGGCTGCACGAAGATATCATTTATTAATATAATTTGTTGACCACACAATATAGAAATGGGTGAATATAATACTCTGATCCCCCAAGGGGCTAGTACTAAACATGGCGCCCCAAGGAGCTTCCGCCATGTTTAGTACTAGCACCTCGGAGTAGGTGACGCGTAGATAACTAGCCAAAGTAGCACCCATTGAAATATAGGGGGTAATCCGCGCTTATGGAATGTTAAGAACAAAATATACATAAACTTTAAAACGTGGCTTAGGAAATTCTGGTAGAAAATGAAAGAAAAATGCCCTAATGCCGATAAGGAAATGGCCACAAAAACATTAACTACATGCGTAGTGCTTTTGACAATAACGTAAGAAAGCAGAGCTTCCAAAAAATCTGCCATGGTTGCTAACGGAGTGTATCAAGCTTCTCTGTGGTATTTCGAAATGCTTTTATTTTCAACGGATGTAGAAATACCACTTGAATCTACGTCCAATACGGTAGTGGTAAGGAAAGCGTAATTTGTAATTTGCTCTTCATTAGATTTTTGTTACAAATTTACAGTATATAATGTATTTATTCCATTATAAAAATAAAAAGAAAACGTATTTAAGTAACAATATTAAAGATTATGTACTGGTATACATGAATGATTAGAATATATCTGTGAATAAAATCTATCTATCTATCTATAATAATAAAATCCGAGAGGATTTTTCTTGTTTGTCCGCCCCGGGTGGAGGCGAGGTTGGTAGGGGATCGGGAGGGTAGGGGAGACACGACACATCCACCCTCCTCCTGCAAACCTGTTTGTCCTCCCCGGTGGGGGCGGGGTGAGTAAGGGATCGGCAGCGCCGGGTTCCGGGCAGCGTAGCGCGCGCCATCAAGTTCGTAGATTATAATTTTCCATGTAAACAGAAAATAACATAAAAGGAATTTATTTTAAATTTCACACCACATGTGAATACTATGTAACCACACCATCTCAATGAATGTTTCTCGAACCTGCCTTGCATTTCGTGAGGCCTCCGGAGCCCTTTCCTCACTGAATACCGACGTATAATTAGAGAACAAATCCCGTAACTAAACATCGAAGAAAACAAAGTCTTTGCAAGAGGTGTTAAAGCCTTTCTCATTCGCGGGTCCTGGATTTCTATAAAAGGTATTAATTTATGAAGTAATTAACAACGCGTCTCCATGTCCATTCGGAAATAATTATGACAATCATCAGGGCGTAATTTAAACTCCTCCAGTAAATTTGAATGTGAAAAAAGCTCCCTTCAAGTAGCCAGTTTCTGTCCTTAGTTTTAAGTTTAAAATACAAGTGCAGGCCCCAATCCCCCCAAAAAAGCGCCGTTTCTCTCTTGAGCTTGCGCCGTACGTGCTGACTTCTCGGCTGCAAAAAAACAAAATGATTCGTTTATTGTGATCTGGTCGTAGTGTGAGTATCTAGGGCGCAAATAATAAAGCTCCGCCTACTCCGATCTGATCTTGCTATCTATAACGAATGTCCTGCCTAACACAATTTATCCCGTCAGAGCTAGCACTAGTTTACTCTGTAACGAGCGTTTCAAAAACAGTGATTATGAAAGTTGAACCTCGCTAGTGGCCATGTGACTCTAGCCAATACCGGGGGAATCAATCAATTAGAATTTGCCGAAACAATTGGTTAGGAAACCGACAAAATTTATATTGGATAAGCTTGTATCTCAAAAATACCATTTATAATGAAACTGCTACACATCCTTGTCGATGAATTTATAATCTACGCAGTTTCAGCGTTAGAAATATCGGCTAATTTACCTTCCATTCTAAAGTTAATAACTCTCTAACAATTCAATGGTATGAGAGAGAGAGAGAGAGAGAGAGAGAGAGAGAGAGAGAGAGAGAGAGAGAATTACTACTATCCTTTCGAGTCTTACTTTCTAGAATGCTGTATATTCCGAGGTCAGTGCGTCGCAACCGCCTTGTGTGTATGTACATGAATGTGTTTGAGAGAGAGAGAGAGAGAGAGAGAGAGAGAGAGAGAGAGAGAGAGAGCAGAACGTGTGTTAAGAGGTGGGCCAGTATGCAAATAGTTGTTTACTCTGGCAAATGTCGCTCTCGCCTTTCCTGCGTCCCTCCTCTTTGCGGCCAATGGACGCCAGTCGTATCTGATAATCGAGAACTAACGACGGGGACACGGAAGTCCACATACTGACCGACAGCTGAATAGAACAGCATACTGCATAGTCCGTATTCATTCCTGAACAAGAAGATTATTCGATATTTAAAAGCTACACTACTGCAATCGCAACCGTTCTGCGAAGGAGTAAAAACGCAAACCGAACAAGAGGACATTCCAGAACTGTGAGGCAAATCGGAGAGGTTCACTCATATTTTTCACGAGAATGAGGTCTAAAAGAAAATAGGCTAAATTTTACGTATAATCTAATCGGACTCACTTGTAAAGACCTCAACTTGTGGAATACTGACAAGAGAAAAGAAAAGGCCCTTTTAGTAGTTTCCGCAGACTTTTGCATTTATATATGTGTATATAATGATTTCCTCTACACTGACATAAATCTCTTTGGGGCTTTCCCCCCCAAATTGGTTTGTCTTTCCAATTTCGAATATCATTTTGATAACCGAAATTATTCAAGGTTCAAGTTCGGAGAAGAGTAATTATTATCATTACCATTAACTCCTAATTCACTCAGTCAACGTTTGCTGATACTGAGAAATGTTCGATAATTATTTGAATACTTTTTAACAAATAATCTATTAAAAGTTATGTCTCTAAAAGTGTGTATATATACATATATATATAATACACACATATATATGTATATTTATACATACATATATATATATATACGTACATAAATACATACACATATACTGTATATACATATATATATGCATATATATATAATTATATACATAATGTATATACAGTATATATACATTATGTATATAATATAGATATGCATATATATATATATATATATATATATATATATATATATATATATATATATATATATATGATAAATTATTAAACTTACCTAATCCAGTTGAACCTCGTAGATATCAAAGGACTGGCTGACCCGTTCCGGTACATACCTGAAGAAGAAATCAAGTATTTACCAAAGGAATAGAAACATGAATTCATAAAAATACCCTTTCCAGCTTCATAAGTCCACAAATTCTGAAAAGCATTCCGTAAAAATCCAGTAATCAACTACTGTATAACGAGAACTTTGTCGACACTTTATTGTATGAATTAATTAGAACCTTTCCATTACGTCATATAATATTCCATATTCATGTCCCTTTTTATAATCGCTTTGGAGAGAGAGAGAGAGAGAGAGAGAGAGAGAGAGAGAGAGAGAGAGAGAGAGAGAGAGAGAGAGAGAAACTGCTTCACACCGGTGATTAAAAATGGGGTTAGCAGAGAGGGAGGTGCGATCTATTCTCTCTCTCTCTCGCTCTCTCTCTCTCTCTCTCTCTCTCTCTCTCTCTCTCTCCCCAGGATGCATTATCAAAAGAGGATATCAACTTACGGCTTTATATCAGGTGTGATGAGCAATCTCTCTCATGTAATATATATATATATATATATATATATATATATATATATATATATATATATATATATATATATATATATATATATATATGAGACACAGAAGTAGAAAAAGAGTACTCATCCCACCTTCTCTGCCTGTTTCTTACTTTATTGAAAGTCAATATGTAAAAACTATTCAATCAATATAGTTTCTCTCTCTCTCTCTCTCTCTCTCTCTCTCTCTCTCTCTCTCTCTCACTGTGTGAGCATGCGCGCGGGTGTGGTTATGGGTGTACGTGTGTGACTATCATACAATTGCATACATCTCCATATGCATTTTATGATTATAAATTCTATTCATGGTTAATCCTTTCATGTTTTTCTCGTAGCTGTGGGCGCGCTCGCTGTAATTCGCTCTTTTAAAAAGCACCTTTCATTGTGCTACCAAAAAAAAACAAAAAAACTATATATATATATATATATGTATGTATATATACACGCAATGAATTCACCGCGTAGAGGAGTAGTGGCTTCATTGTAGGCATCACTTAAGGTTCTTTGCAGCGTCCCTTCGGTCCCTATCTGCAACCCCTTTCATTTCTTTTGCTGTACCTCCGTTCATATTCTCTTTCTTCCCTCTAACTTTCCACCCTCTCCTAACAATTGATTCATAGTGCAACTGCGAGGCTTTCCTCCTGTTACACCTTTCGAACCTAATTTAATGTCAATTTCCGTTTCAGCGCTGAATGATCTCATACGTCCCAGCGCTTGGCCTAAATTCTATATTCTCTCTTGATAAAAAGACTAATGATACCCTGGTATACGTTTATTATTTACACTGAAAATTCTAGACACTAGGAAGAAAATGAAAAAATAAGAGCTTGATAGTCTTACATCGTGACTGCGTCTACACATAAACGAATGTAAAAATTTCAACAGCTCTTGTTAATTAAAACGGAAAGAAATACAGATTGCGAGATATGAAGAAGTAAAAGTTGGCTTAACTGGTTTTTTGGTCCTGAATAAACAATATGCAACAGAAGAACAGCAGAATCTTCAAGAAATCATTTTGTTCAGAGACATTTATCTCATTTCATTCTTTAAGACTCACTGCTTCAGAGTTACATTCGGCTCAGGCAAATGCTGCCTTACTAATGACAAACGATTTTTAAGAAGAAAAAAAAAACTTGCTTTAATGTGCTTATAAATCCTTTGCAAAACTATGGAGCAGGGAAATGATTCAGGGAATCAGGTTTACGTAAAAAACTACACTTCACTGCATGACCAACTACCGTGGTGAATAAAAAAAAAAATACCATACTGCATCACCTAGCAGCTGACAAGTAAAATGAGCGCAAAACCTGATCCCAGTCCTTCGGGCTAACTAATCAAGAAAGCTGATTTTATAAAAAACAAATAAATAAATAAATACAACCAACTCATACAACTTGAGAAATCTGCATTAACAAACTTCAACGGTTAACAAGGACTACAAAGTCACTGGCATCGATCTACGCCAAGAGGAAAATTCTGTTCCTTTTTCCTAGGATGAACTTCAAGCGATACCAGTTCAGAAAACGGGAGCTGCCATGAGCCAGACATTATAAATTCGCTACGTAACATTTGTTTCTTACGAAGTCTGAAAAATATGGCTAAAACATGCTAATACAGTTTACATAAACATATAAACATGACATAAACATACAGGCTATATACTAACCGCAATAAATATGCAAGTATGCGTAAAGTGTTAAAGCAAAGAGCAATTGGTCACAAAATAATAGTTTCTTCATTTACTTTGGTAATTTTATTTAAAAATTCAATCAAAATAAGAAAAATAACATAATTCTTATTCTTGGAATGTTTGGGCTAAGGGAGCTATTTTGCATGCATCAATGGACAAAACATATAATCAAATTTTAAAAAAGAACATTCCGTAAAACATGCATTTCTTTTATAAAGGATTTTGACTTGGTTAGCAATAAGACTTTTCAATATAAAACATGATAACTGTAATATCTTTAGGTAACATCTTACCCTATTATTCCCAATTTTGTAAGAGGATAATGAGATCGTTGATGATGCCATCTTTGGTGAACCTTGACCATCTTGCATGATGTGTCAGAGAGAAGGGTTCTGGGACCTTTAATGCAATTAGTCTTGATTTGTGTTACGAATGTTGAATCAGAAAATAACAGAACAATATGCAGATGATGCTACTCTTGTTGAAGATATCTACGCCGCCACCTCTCCCAAAATCCTACACACATACACAATGCAAACAAAGAATTCATCATCAGCCTTAACAGAGGTATGGAACCGACCAGTAAATAAAGGATGAAATCCAACGGAATTAAAACGCCTAGCCAATCTCCTAAAGTAACACCGTAATTCAGGCTTCTAAGTATCTAATGATATGTGGCGTTACCTTTTCATCTAAGTTTTTTTTTCACAACGCTTGAAAATGACAATACCTAATGCCACCGGAACACTTGGTCTCCTTTGACTAAAGAGATGATGGTTCTCATAGTACAGCTTCAGATCTGTCGTTCTACAATAATTATTAGAATATTATTCTCCAATCTGGATGCCAGCAGCCTTGCTGGTTGCTTATCTTTTAAACAAGATTGATCCAAGCGGATGTTTCCTTTTCCCAGGGATGATAAATAAGCTTCGATCACCTCCAGAATATGTTTGGCCAGCTTCCACAAAAACTTTTGCAACATTAGTGCGCGCAACTCTCTTTGCCGAAAATCAACATTCTAATTCCATTAGGGTTACGTTATCACATCACCAAGTATTAAGAGTCTATTAATCTTTATGTTGTGGTACCATTTAAGTCCGTTGATAATACTACCCATTAATGGCCATGCACCAATGCCATACTGTTATTCTCATATCTATATACTGTACGTAAACCTAGTCCCGATTGTGCCCTAAGCATTTTGCTCAGTTTCCAATAGTACTTTTAATAACATCTGCTATAATAGGGAGACAGATAATCCCTCAGGTAAGGCAGTGACATCAAACTACTGCTACGCCTCTGTGATGTGAAAGGATGTGCGTGATGGGGAATGATGGGCCATTAGGAACCCTTAAATTTTACCTCCAGGACTTTAATGAAAACACTGGGATCAACCCCTTGTAGGGGGTAGCGGAAATTATAACCTTGAGAAGGGGGAAAATAAAGGTCACTTTCCTTCACCAAGGTTTCCTCACGTTCCCACAAGAGCTTCTTGACCCTGACAGATATGGGGTCATCAAGCGGTTACAATCACACAGATATTTCACCTTCTTCTTCCCCCCCTTTCAGAGAAATGAGCACACACAGAAAGGGGTTTCACATTTCCCCTTCTCCTCTAAAACAGTCATTCTTTCCCCCTACAAATGTGATTGCTTTTTCACCTGAGTTAAAATATAAGTTAAATAACCGGTAGACGAGAAATTTCTTACTCTTTCTGAACTCCCCGTTCTCCTATACAAGAGCCTACTGGACCCACGAAAAAACCTGGGAAAATAAACGGCAGTTCAAAAAAACAGTGAAATACAACCAAAACAAGGAAAAAACCGCCTAATGGTCTAGTCTTAGAGCATACGAAATGGAAGGCTTTCCTCTATTCTAAGACTTTTTTTTTTAAATGATAGTAGTCGTATATAAGGAAACCCCGCCACGTCGAGCAACTTTATTCGAACATGAAAATGGAGACGAATGAAAATTGTCTACCCTAACTTGTTAATGACCTATCAATATGGATTTGCCGTTTGATTAACTTTACATAGAGGAAATCGAAAGATTTCGCTTATACGACAGTAGACAGGCATTAAGGGCAACTGTGGGTAGACCTTATGTTGTTTAACGTCAAAGTAAAGCTACAGATCTGGTAAGTCAACAGGTAGCTATTACCTTCGTCAAGGAAGTTGACGAAGGTAATAGATGCCTTTATTTTCAAGTTTTTCTCTGCGTTTTATCTTGAATTCTCAAAAAACGGGAGTACGCATCGTGGTGAAACGTGGCAGTTATATTCACTTTGTAACCATTCCAAAGTATTTCATATTTAGGGAAGTCAAGAGTTTATGACATGTTGCATTAGAACCATCGGAAACTTATAAGATATTAAATAAATGCCTCAAAAGTGGATACATATTTATGGTATCGTTTCACACTGATAAACTATAACAGCAATTTCTCAAAAGTTAAAATTCAAAGTCATCGAGTAGGTCTGGCGACTCAGATGCTGCATATAACCAAAATGAAGACGATGGTGATCGAGAGAGCGATGATCAAGGTCAAACTTCATACCCAGTCTGTTCATAGCGAGGGGCGCTGAGTGGCATTGCTCTACTAAGTGCTCTTGCATGTTCTCAACAGCAGGATTTGAATTTCAATGCCATTTTTTTTCTGTGTTTATATTTACATTTTCCTGAGCCGACTTCATTCCACTTCTGCAGAAGCTAGCTATTCAAATTAATGGATTTTTGTCTTACTGTTAATAACAAAAAAAGTATAAACGTTTATATACGTGTACATATATATATATATATATATATATATATATATATATATATATATATATATATATATATGTATATATATATCATCCAATACAATGGTCCTATATAACATCCAACACACACACACACACACACACACACACACACACACACACACACACACACACATATATATATATATATATATATATATATATATATATATATATATATATATATATATATATATATATATATATATATATATATATATATATATGTACATTTTTTTAATCATACGGCTTTACTCCTTGAGAGCGGATGACAGCAGAAGAGCAAAGCATTGAGGTTTATAGCGAATCTTCTAATATGACCTTGCTAGCCACTTGCCCCTTTTGACCACAGCTGAAGCTGGGTCGAGCAGTGGGAGCAAATCGTAATAGCACGATCTTTGTGAATGCAGCCCCAGTGCTACACAACTGCCATGTATTTAGATCACTGTCATGGAACGTTGAGAAGTCACATTAATATCTCAATCATTATTTAACACATTATACGAGCCTAATCCAAGCTGCATCTACGTACAGCATTATGTGAATTTGAATGACAGTTCTGCCCTCTTACAAGAAGGCGGGAATTTTCTATGGACGACAAGGGAAAGCCCATTTACTCAATCTGTATACCTGTCTGTTTTGCATAGTGGCCCCAATAATAATAATAATAATAATAATAATAATAATAATAATAATAATAATAATAATAATAATAATAATAAATAATAATAATAAAAAATAATATGTATGTATAATAAAATATATATGTATATATATATATATATATATATATATATATATATATATATATATATATATATATATATAATGTAGAATCTACTGGTCACTTTTTACCAGATACAAATGTAATTGTAATAGCCACAATGCCCTCTTAACTTCTCGAATTCTTCGTGCTTTTTTGGATACGCTTGTCACTACAAAGCCTTATGATCCAAGGGCAAGAATTCGTTTTCCGCCCCCGGACATCATAATTTCTTCATATTTCTTGCACTTGGATCTTATTACATACATACATACACATATATACAGTGTATATATATATATATATATATATATATATATATATATATATATATATATATATATATATATATATATATATATGTATATATATCTAGGAATAGGATCCTACAGTATGTTGCATTTAAAAAGACATTAATGTGATCTCACAACTTACCATGATAGTGACCTTAACACTTCACCCTCAGACTAAACTTGTGCAGTTCAAACAATGTGGGACACCGGGTCAAGGCATTTCCGGTGGAAGTACTCCATGAAAGAGCAATGAGGGAGCAACTGTGGGAGCATGAATACACATGATTTTGTGCATAAAAACTGTAACCCATTACATAGGTGTACAAGTATAAAGGAAGTGCTGTACGGAGGAACAATGCCAGAGTAGCAGGAGGAGCTTACTTCGGCGATATGTTGAGAATGAATATAATCAGTTGTTCAGGTATATATGTTTAATTGTAAAAATAGCTATGGAAATTGATTTGCTTCATGAAAATCTCGTTCAGTTAAATAAATAAGAAAACAAGAGAGATATAAAGTATCTATTATATCTTTTATTTGCGATTATTACTGTTACAAAGAAAAGGCGACAACTTTCCAAACAATATATATATATATATATATATATATATATATATATATATATATATATATATATATATATATATATATATATATATATATTAAAGACCTCATTCAAACTGGATGGTATCTAATGGAGTATTTTTCTGAATAAATACCCATTAGATGCCATCCAGTTTGAATGAGGTCCTTTTCGTAATTCTACTAACGCACAGAACAGTTGTGTATGTGATAAAGTTAATATATATATATATATATATATATATATATATATATATATATATATATATATATATATATATATATATATATATATATATATATATATATATATATATATATATTATACAAAGACACACACATATATATAACACACACACACACGTCGTTTAATTTAACAGGAAAACCAACGCTTCAGAGACTGCCGTATACGTACCGCCCTGTACAGAACTCTTCACATCATTAATCCCTACATACACTTACACAAAAGGCTCTTCAGCTGTGCGTCTTTCGGTTTTACCTAGATACCGCACACTTCCTGAATAGTAAAATTGTTTTATATTTCCTTTCCAATACACAGGTCTACCCCAAAGCCAAATCAAAAAGACCTTCAAAAGAAGGCATCGTGCTTACCCCATACAAAAATGGGAATAAAAGCACGTTAAAAGAAAAAGAAGAAAGACTTCTTACACGCCATCTATCAAACTCTTTCTCGGTATCCCTTCCTCCCTCCTCGTAACACTTCTAAAATATACACTCTCTTCATACCGTTCCCAACTCTTTCCACACGACCAAACCCTCAAAATCTACTTTGATCCATCCATTTACCCCGACTTCTTTTTTCACTTCTACATATCTCAGCATTTCCCTCCTTATTCATTCTTCTTATGCTAATCCTTTTACCTACACTATCTTTTTTCCCTTCTACATATCTCAGCATTTCCCTCCTTATTCATTCTTCTTATGCTAATCCTTTTACCTACACTATCTTTTTTCCCTTCTACATATCTCAGCATTTCCCTCCTTATTCATTCTTCTTATGCTAAAGTTCATTGCAACGGTTTCATAGAATTTTTCTTACTCTGACTAACCTGTTCTGTCATCCATTATAGACACAAATGAATACATTTTTGTAAGTACACGACTCACACTTGGGGAAACAGGCACCCCCAAAGTTCAGCTCCTCATTTGATTGACGTCACGACGCCCTTTCATTAGTGTATGTTGTTAAGAATATATTAAAAAAAAACAGGGCTAACAAAATGGAAGGTCCAAACATTTAAAAATGAGAGGCGAGAAATCCTTTATTCGCGATTCTGAGCCTGAAAATCAAACCGTTCAACACTGTCTTATAACAACCTTAAAATTTTAGCGTAAAATTTTATCTTATCGTCTACCCATAAATATGTACAGAGAGAGAGAGAGAGAGAGAGAGAGAGAGAGAGAGAGATTTAGACTTCCTAAACAACGTGTCAACTACTGATAACTAAGCACCTACCCCAGGGGTGGCTGCCTGCCGCTGAAGTCTCCCCTGTGGCGTTGGATAATCGAATTGTTAATTATGTCTGTTTGCGCTTGATTGGTTATCGATTCTCCGGCTCACGTTCAGTATTTCTTCCTCTTCTTTAAATTAATACTTTTTTCTCTTCTATAACACTGCATATTTCTTCCGTTTCTTTAAATTAATACTTTTATTTTTTCTTTCTCTTATATCACTGAGTATTTCCTCTCTTTAAATTAATACATAACACTGCATATTTCTTCCGTTTCTTTAAATTAATACTTTATTTTTCTCTTTCTATATCACTGAGTATTTCTTCCTCTTCTTTAAATTAATACTCTTTTTTTTCCTCTTTCTATAACACTGCGTATTTCTTCCGTTTCTTTAAATTAATACTTTTTTTCTCTTTCTATATCACTGAGTATTTCTTCCTCTTCTTTAAATTAATACTTTTTTTTTTTCCTCTCTCTATAACACTGCGTATTTCTTCCTCTTCTTTAAATTAATACTTTTTTTTCTCTTTCTATATCACTGAGTATTTCTTCCTCTTTAAATTAATACTCTTTTTTTTTCCTCTTTCAACCTTCTTCAATAACACTGCGTATTTCTTCCTCTTCTTTAAATTAATACTTTTTTTTCTCTGTCTATAATCAGAGTATTTCTTCCTCTTCTTTAAATTAATACACTTTTTTTCTCTTTCTATAACACTGCGTATTTCTTCCTCTTCTTTAAATTAATACTTTTTTTTCTCTTTCTATATCACTGAATATTTCTTCCTCTTCTTAAAATTAATACTCTTTTTTTTCTATATCACTGAGTACTTCTTCCTCTTCTTTAAATTAATACTCTTTTTCCTCTTTCTATATCACTAAGTATTTCTTCCTCTTCTTTAAATTACTGCTCTTTTTTTTCTCTTTCTATGTCACTGAATATTTCTTCCTCTTCTTTAAATTAATACTCTTTTTTTCCTCTTTATCTATCACTGAGTATTTCTTCCTCTTCTTTAAATTACTACTCATTATTTTCTCTCTCTATATCACTCTCATTATAATAAAAATATGATTACGTAAGAAGGCCATACCACAAGGAATAGGTGAGTGAAAATAAAATTAAAAAAATATGAAAAAGAGTAAGGCTAATAACTAGCCAAAAATTACATTCTAAAGGAGAATTACTTTAAAAAAAAAAAAAAAAACTGAAAAGTTACACGAGATATTACGGGAAAAAGGTTCTTCGAAAAGTTCTGATCAAAGGGTTCTTTTACAATAAGTTAAGATTAAGGAATTCAGATTTTTTTAAAGATAGAATATTTTTTTCCAATGCATATTTTATTTAGGCAGTAAAGGCGTAATCACGTCGAAGAATTAGCGATGAAACTCATTCAGATTTTTAAAATCACAAATGATAGACTCTGTTTATGATTTTTCAGTTTTGGCAAGTTGCGTGAATTAAGGAGGCACATGCCCCATTAAGTTT
The DNA here is from genome assembly GCF_040412425.1 of Macrobrachium rosenbergii. NCBI lineage: Eukaryota > Metazoa > Arthropoda > Malacostraca > Decapoda > Palaemonidae > Macrobrachium > Macrobrachium rosenbergii. Next base: position 21,564,761 of record NC_089771.1, on the reverse strand, counting down.
TTTCCTTAAGCATCGGAAATTCATCTATACATTTTTCCAAGGACAGAAAATCTACAGTGAAACCCGTCGTCCTCCCAAGTAAATAAAAAGAAAAGGAAAAATCTTTAATAATGTGCGTGCAAAGGAGGAAAAAATTCTATCCGAACTCCCATAGGTACTTTAAAAAGTTTACTTTGAGAGAAAACTTCAGAAATTAGATTCGCACGACGGCACAGCTCCGCCGCTTCTCTCTCTCTCTCTCTCTCTCTCCTCTCTCTCTCTCTCTCTCTCTCTCGGGGTTTACTTATTTTTTATTAACTGTCCGAATCTCTCTCTCTCTCTCCCTCTCTCTCGTGATTTATTTATTAGTTATTGACTGTCTGCACTTACTTCTCTCTCTCTCTTGGTTTATTTATTTGTTATTAACAGTCAGTCTCTCTCTCTCTCTCTCTCTTCTCAGGGTTTACTTATTTTTTATTAACTGTCTGAATCTCACTCCCTCTCTCTCTCTCTCTCTCTTGATTTATTAGTTATTGACTGTCTGCATCTCTCTCTCTCTCTCTCTCTCTCTCTCTCTGCTCTCTCTCTTTGGTTTATTTGTTATTATCCGTCTGCATCTCTCTCTCTCTCTCTCTCTCTCTCTCTCTCTCTCTCTCAGGGTTTACTTACTTTTTATTAACTGTCTGAATCTCTCTCCCTCTCTCTCTCTCTTGATTTATTAGTTATTGACTGTCTGCATATCTCTCTCTCTGTCTCTCTCTCTCTGCCAGCTACATAAATTGTTAATCAAACAAAACATGAACTCCGTTCTCACTCCTGCTTATATTCCCCTCATTATTTGTGAGCTTCTTGAGCTCCCTAACATTGCAGTTGTCAATAAATGCCTGCATGACTCACTCTCTTTTCTCTCTCTCTCTCTCTCTCTCTCTCTCTCTCTCTCTGACACGACTTTCTTTTTTTAACTGTACTTGAGGTAAGAAAATGTCTCCACCAATTCAACTGACAAACAATGTCCATTGCATTTTTGTTATGAAAAACCCAGCGAGGAACGCACGTTTGTTTCCTTTATAATGTAACTAGCATATACAATGTATTTTGTTTCACATAACATTGCAGTCTGTGAATAAATGCACTGCAACAATTCACCATTATTCTCTCTAGGATAAAATAATCCATTACCACTTATTATTATCCTTCGAACTGCCTGTCCTTGGTTGTATACGATATTTTTGACGGGGAATAATATATATTTTAGGTATATATACATATATATTATATGTTATATATATATATATGTGTGTGTGTGTGGAACGTGTGTATATATATACATTTATATATGTATATATGTTATATGTGTATGTATATATACATCTGGTATATATACATATGTATGTATGTATATATATATATATATATATATATATATATATATATATATATATATATATATATATATATATATATCACTCTTTGGTTAAAAATATTCCCTTCTACTAAATTCTCCGTGTCTTCCGCAACAGTGACGTTTCCTTTGATTCATTTACTAACTTAATTAATGGCTAATGTCTTCACTAATGTAATCAACTGGTGGCAAGTCCCAGGAGCAATGGCCACGAAGGTTCAAGTTCCTCATCAACCTTGTTCTACCCAACTCTACCAATACCGTTTCAGTACGGTGCCTAAGCTCTAACTCAACTGGTTCTGTTCTGTCCCACAAAGGTGAATAACTGAATGATATTCTAAAAATTACCTTCTCAAGATTTTATTCTCAATAAAACAGATATCAACTTCTTTACATAAGTGTATTTCAGCAGTTTATAAATAAGTCTTTTTGTGTACTTGGGCCAACATTAATTATCGTATTTTTTTCGTAAACAAACTAGACATGTTTTTTCCATT
>NC_089771.1:21532883-21557883 GCF_040412425.1 Macrobrachium rosenbergii | reverse complement strand
CGGCGCATTTTTTCTTGTTTACGTTACGCGTTCGGTCTCGTGTATACAACTACATGATCACTTCTTTTGACCTGAAGTTCACTCCAACCATATTTTACTTATTTTTTTCATGCACATTCTCACTTCATAATTCCACCACATGCCGCTTTTATTATTCTTCCCATCTTCTATTCACAAGAGAATCCCTGCTGATTCTATGACCCCATCCTTTAATTTTGCATACTCCTACGAAACTCCTTCCGCTGCGTTTGTCTTATATCTCCTTTCTGCTCCTCTCCCTTTTTGCCAAACTCACTTGTCTCAGTTACATTTCTTGCCAAATTTTCAACAGTTTTTAACTACATTAGAGCTTTTATGTTTTATATTCTTTCAACAGTATCTAACTACATTAGAGCTTTTATCTGTTTCACATTCACATCTATCATAAAACAATTATCTGCAAGTCCAGTCCCTCCTCTTGTCAGTTCATTGCTCTATCCGATCTGTAATACTAAATAATCTAATGAATGCTTTTCGTCACTATTGCATGCCCAAAAATCAAGCCCTTTCTAAGCATATTTCTTTAAGTCTCTCTTCATTCTCCTCCATTGGAACTGGATATCATTTATACGCCAGAAAACTCACTTAATGAACGAATAATGGAACAATCAACATCATAAATAAAAAAAAAAACGAAATTACCGCAAGTGCAAAATGATGACTGACTTTTTCATTATTTACCACAACCGCAAATCCACAGAAATGGAAAATAAAACTTACACTATACACACAGAAAAACTCAGCTGAGCCTTCCACGAAATGGAGTTGCTGCATGATGGATAAAAAAAAAAAAGCGACAAAACAACATAAATAGTAAGATTTGAAAAATGCGACCAAATAACAATTTTTAAAGAACAAAGGGGTTACTAGGCAAACACAAATATTCGTTGCGGAGTCCTGTAAATGAGAGTTAACACACACAAATAAAGAGATATAACAATGATACCTACATTAATAATAGCGACGGAATCACTCAAACATTAAGAGCTATACTTAAAAACTAAAATACTTAATTACTTGATAATTAATTAGATTCCAAGTTATGCAATGATCACTTTGTTTATATAAGCTCCTATGATACCCTTACTATTACAGATTAAATACCTTAGTATGTATTTATATATATATATATATATATATATATATATATATATATATATATATATACATATATATATATATATATATATATATATATATATATATATATATGTATAATGTATATATATATGTGTGCGTGTGTCTGTATGTAAGTATAAACCCAAAGTCAAAATGTCTGATGGCTTTCAAGACGCTTGCAAATATAGTGACCACTTCTACAATAACAGAGCATTCATGAAAACGAAAAGCGAATACATGAAAGCATGTGTAATACCACATATTATGTCTGTAAGCAGGCAGTCACATGCTACGTATACATGTATCCTTTTGCAATTCAACACGACGTGCGAACGAATAATTAATAAGCATCTGCGCGCGGCATATTTATGACGCAAGTACCGTAGGTAGATAGATGGGGGAGTTCATCTATAAGCACGCTGGATACTTCTGCGATTAAACCATCCCTGGAACAAAGCAGTTTAACCTGTGACCTTTCATAGCATCGACGTTATTCTCCGGAGTTCATCAGAGCGGCAAACATAACAAAGGAATAAATGCAGACACAATAAGAAAATAAAAATTGACAAATATAAGATATATAATGCGCTCGACAATGTAGAATTTTAGTACAGGCTTGGGAAAAGAAAATGCCTTTTTTTTTCTTATTTCTTTCCTGAAGCCTCCGAGCTTATTGCTCAATAGGTGAATGTTGAAACTGAACAGTGCTTATTCATAAGTACAAGTGTGTGTGTATGTATGTATGGATATATATACATACCGGTCATGTATACTGTATATATGTGTAGCCTATATAATATATATATATATATATATATATATATATATATAATATATATATATATATATATATATATATATATATATATATATATATATATATAAATACACACAATATATATATATATATGTATAAGTATGTATGTATGTATATATATATATATATATATATATATATATATATATATATATATATATATATATACATATGTAAAATATAATGTGTGTGCGTTTGTTGTTCAGTTGATAGGACGGTCCTCTTCATCAACAAGAGCCCTGGCGAGACCCCTGGGGGAGACAAGCAATTTAGGCACGTTCAATTAAAACTCATTCTGTCCCAGTTACTCTGAGCAGCAAATTAATTACCTGACACTTAGTCGACTGTGGGGTTCAGCTAGGTGAAGAAAGTGTTTCTGTGTTTGTGTGTGTATATATAAGCACAAGAATTTTTATCATATCACCGTGACATTTTTTATATTCACAAACGTTAAGCTACAAATATCGTTTAATATCCAATTCAATATCCAATTCGCTCAACCTCGGTATATCGAATCTACCAGGTGACGAAGACCTTATCAATTATAATTCCCACCTTCGGCATTATTTCAGAGGTAAAGCGAATTGATATCAAACGATATTTGATATATATATATATATATATATATATATATATATATATATATATATATATAAACTATATAGCCAGAGACACCCTTACTGACACTAACATCATTACATTCTATGACATACTGCAAACACATGATTGTCTTGGAACTTTGTATACCGCCTACTTACTATAGGTTTAGAAGTAAATATTAAACGTTTAAGCAGTGCAATAATCATAATGTCCAATGCTCTTCCGAGCAAAAGCAATGCAAGAAGCGCTGAATTCATTATGCTTACTCAACATACGAGCAGTTAAAATTTAATATCAAATTACACTTAATATCCGGATATTCGCGGGCTCAATTTTCTTAACTTGATATTTAAAAGTACGTCTATATAAAATTATTTGTGAACACCGTATCTCATGAAAAACCAGAAATTTTCAATTTTCCCCGCTACGGATCGCAGACATTTAAACAAAGAATAATAAGGAATATTTTGCTGTCTGGGCAAAGTTCAGAGGTCCATACTAAGCCTTTTGTACTCTTCTTCAAAAGTCTGCCACACTTATGGGACCATGAATGGTAACAACGACGAATCTTGAAATTCCTGTAAATATTCCATTCTGAAACTAAGTCGACAACGACGAATCTAGAGATCCCTGAAAATATTCCTTACTGAGACTAAGTCGACAACGACGAATCTGGAGATTCCTGAAAATATTCCTTACTGAGACTAAGTCGGCACCGACGAATCTGGAAATTCCCGAATATATTCCTTACTGAAACTAAGTCGACAACGACGAATCTGGAAATTCCCGAAAATATTCCTTGCAGAAACTAAGTCGACACCGACGAATCTGGAAATTCCCGAAAATACTCCTTACTGAAACCAAGTCGACAACAACTAACCAGTAGAATTAAACACTTATCTTTAAAGTTCTACGAACTTTGTCAGCAGACACATTTGAACCGAGTTGCCTTCATCATTCCTCACGCTTGATTCCCAGAAGGTATACTATCGGCCCACGCGTCGAGAATAATGCAACACCGACACCTCAGCTCCGCTATACCTATTTCTAGCTTCATTACCGACAAAGGCCATGAATACCCACCCATTCACCTGTATAAATTAAAAAAAACACAATGAATAATCCCATCGAACATGAAAATGAAGCTATTGTGCGAGTTTCAATTAATAGATCATTTGGGAGGAATCTATCCTAATTAGCCAATAGATAATGAGAAAAAATGAATGAATCAGTATTTAAGTATTTACCATAGGGTACAATTAGGTGAAAAAGGTAGAATAAAAAACATCATTCTTTTACTGCGTTTTCTTTACAATATACTGTGTATGAAGAAGAAACGTTATCGTTTTCCTTTAAGCTGACAACTGCTTCTTATTACAATACTACTGTGGAGAGAATTCATACCAATGACTTACACTCAGTTCTAAAACAATGCTCTGAAATATAACCTCAATAATCCGGAATATTTCAACGCTGCTCATAATCAGTTATGGTAAAGTTTTTCTAAAGTCTAAGCAATGACAAAGCCATTGAAAACGAACATATAAAGACAAAAATAACTGAAATGTGACCCATGAACGGTAATAATCACCAACAATATCACTGAATTCCAAAGGAATCAAACCTGTGCGAGGTTTATAACATATGCAACATATACTAAAACTGTCAATTAAAGATCACTTAGCAACATAGAACCTGTAATTTTTAAGAGACCTCAGTAGAGCGACACAATTACAGTGAACCAGAAACCTATGAAAGCAAATAACTGACGTCAATATAATTTTCAATTTCCATTACACTATGAAGCACCATTAATTAATTAGGAAATACACCTATAAAGCCAAGCAGTTACTGGAGTGGTTGTTCAGTTAGATATAGTGATCCAGAAACTGAATGAGATTAATTATAGGAATCTAAAGTTGAACCTGGGAAAAACGAGAGTGGATAGGATGGGCAGCAAGACAGAAGAGTAGAGGAAAAGACGTGTAAGTTAAATCCTTTGTATTTCACGCAAATACGATAACTGATATTATATAGTACACAAATTTTCTCGTTTATACAGAAAAAGACCAAAACTAATTTTAAACCCATATATGTAACTGGATCATATGATGATAAAAAGAAACAAGTAAAAAATGCGCCCAAGTTTCTTCGGCGCAATCGAGTTTTCTGTACAGCATGTAATGTTGTATGAAACTCTCAGCTGCGGCCCATGAAACTTTCACCCACGGCCCGGTGGTGTGTGTTGTTGGCACCTACGACAATGTCAGACGCACGATCATGGCTAACTATAACATTCAATAAAATAAAAACCACTGAGGTGAGGGCCAGCAATTTGGGTATGCTTGATGATTGGAGGTGGATGATCAATATACCAATTTATAGCCCTCTACCCTCAGTAGTTTTAAGATCTGAGGGCGGACAGAAAGTCCGGACGGACAGACAAATAGCCATCTCAATAATTTTCTTTTATCGAAAACTAAAACCCCAACACGCCTAACATACAATACGTGTATCAGCCATGAAAATAAGCTTCCTTCACTGAGCACTAAGAGAAAACTAAATAAAGAGTTTGGAATACGATTTCTGGGACTGGAACTGAGAATAAGCAGAAATTTTGACCAGCCAATAGCAACTGTTCACCAGATTCCGTTTATGTTTATTTTCTATCCCCTGGCTTAGACATCTTCAAAGAACTTTATTCTGCATTTGGGGAGCACTTGAAGATTAGTTGAAATAACAAAAGTTTTTATTAGTATTTTTTAACATAAAATGGTTATATAAATGTGGTGTGCCAATCAAAAGTAAATCTCATAGTCTCCAGAAGTGTTCAGAAAGGGAAAGTAATAAAAAGTCTTGATTGAAAGTTGTTTGGTTTAAATTTCACATTGAATCTGTCTTCCGGTTTGCTACAGAATAAATAGTCCAGAAAAACTCAAAAGCTATTTTAGGAAAGGCGTAAATATTTCTTAGTGAAAAAATGGAGTAAATTCATTTACACAGCCGAGTGTGGTAATGAGAGAAAGAAAAGCTGACCATGTTGCCCATCCGCCGACTCCATCAACATTTCTCAGCTCAAAGCGAAAAGAGTTTAACGTTTGCCACAGGTCATACAAACAATCAGAGAAGTGAATGAGAGGACAAATATTGCACATCATTAACAGCAACACCCAATGTCCCAAGAGGCGCGTGTCTCGGCGCAATTCCGAGCAACGATTTTCGTCGTTGCTTCACCAAACTCGATAAAATCGTTGCGCGCTCTCATGAGATGGTTTCTCCAATTGCGGCATGGCGCGCCAATATGGAAATGGCCCAAAACAATGTCACGTGATCAGCACCGAGTCATGAAATATGAAGTTACCTCTCTGCCGACGTTTACATAATCGGTATTATTCCACTCTGGGGTGATCTGGTGTTATCGTAATCTAAAGAAAACGGTCGCTGGAATCGATATGTCCCAGTCTACGCCAGCTCCAAAGGCTCCAAAGGAAAAGTTCGCTCCCGTTTAACAATGTGCTCTTTCGGAAACGATTCACTTCAGATTTCCCGACCTGAAATTATGCTTGTTTCCGATACTGAATATTAAGTGCGGAAAATGTTGTAATCTCAAGAAGGTGACTGTGTTGACACGTACTATCAACGCACATAGAACGAATTTCTTCGTAATCAAAACCAATAGCTTCACATTCACGTAAACGTGCGTGCAAACTCAGCATATGCATATACGACTACCCAAGTAAATATAAACATTTGCAATGAATACTAGCTAATAATAAAATCACAGTACTAAAAGCAATACCGAAAAACAAAGCATACTATTTGTGAGGCTCGGAACGACGACCGTATAGATCATTAAAACTGCTATGAAGTTAATAACACCATCACAGCAGTATACCCATCTACATATGCCTCTACTCCAATGCATTTTCGATATTTTCCATCCAATCAAAAGATGCAAAATGACTAGTAATGGCTACCAGTGACCAACTGTGTTTTGCCAGTAAAACGTTTGTGACTGGAATCGTTTATTTCAGATTACTGAAAATCAAGTGAAATTTGGTGTGGGTTACTGAGGACGGGGAATATTACGAAAAGAGTTTGGATTTTATTCAGTGTTTTACTCTGTCGTTTCATATGCTGGTGGATTGCGAATATTAAACTGAAAATAAAGAAACTATATCTGCGACGTTGGAGGCTATATACTTGATCTCACTCAAGGTTACAATGTTCGACAGCAAGCAAAGCTTTTGCCGAGTCTATTCGTTCCTGAGGGTAGTATTCTGGGACCTTTCTCTTTTTCAGTCTTTACCTTAAATACTGATTACTGACCTTGGGATAAGATAGAAGATATGCAATGAAACCTTTCAGGTACTTGCTCTCCTAAAATGCGAAATGAAGTAGATGTTTGCCCTGAGAGTTAAATGGATAAGTGGTGTAGTTATTGGGGGAAGAGGATAAACTCCTGCAAAATTAAGAACTTATTCATTAGTCGACCTCGTGCCGTACTTTCACTGCTTCTGCCCCTGTGCATAGGCGATATAATACAGAATGCAGAACAGTTGATGATACTATGTATTATACTCATCAAGCCTTCTTTTCCAAAGCACTCAAAAATATATCACCTGCTCCAAGAACATTTGGTATTATTGGCAATGTTTCCTATTCCTACAGACATGATAGTACTAGTGATGCATGCTTCAGATGTTTTATTTTGCCATTAATGGAATACAGTTTTCCTATTTGGATCTCTGCAGCCTCCGAAAACCTTTACCTTCTCGTCATAAATTGCTCGAAGTTTTTTCTTTTTCCAAACAACAATTATTATGATCTGACCACCGACGGGAGATATAGCCTACCATTTGATCACTCTTTATAAATATTTCAATGAAAACCTCAACTTTCATCTTTAGTGCCCACACCTGAAGATTTGGTTCCTTCTCGTTTTGAATCTCGTCGGCAACCAGCTTCTCTGAATTGAAGTGATTTGAATTGAATATAGAATTTAGGCCAAAGGCCAAGCACTGGGTCCTACGAAGTCCTTCAGCGCTGGAACGGAAATTGACAGTAAAAGGTTCGAAAGATGTAACAGGAGGAAAACCTCGCAGTTGCACCATGAATCATTTGCTAGGAGCCGGTGGAAAGTGAGATGGAAGAACGAGAATATGAGAGGAGGTGCAGTAAAAGGAACGAAAGGGGTTACAGCTAGGGCCCGAAGGCACGCAGCAAAGAACCTTAAGTAATGCCTACAGCGCACCGCATGAGGTGCACTGACGGCCCTACCCCACTACGGAGACCACATTCTACTGGTACCACGACGTCACATTGCAAAGTACCAGAAGATCTTTTGTATCTTGTGCCTGCACACAGTAGTGAAACAAACTTCCTAGCAGAGTTATGGCACTTAATTTCTTGACGATTTTCAGCAAATGTTTATGTTCATACATTTTGGTTATTTGTTTATCTCTGTTGGATTTCTTATGATTATCTGCATATTATTCTAATTTTCTTCACTAAGTTCTTTTACACAAAAAAGACCAAAGACAGCTCAATATCTATGGATTAAGCTGAATTTGGTGCTCAAAGACCTCTTAATACGATACAGGATTTCACACCTGTCTCATATTTTATCAGTTCATACGACCAAAAATCAAGCACGCCAATGAGACTGCATAAGCCCTGGCAAGTTTGGTAATCGGTAGTGGAAGTAATTTTCTCAGCCAATCAAACTTTTGAAGGTTCATGGGAAAAGACGATAATCTGTAGCAGTGAGAAAGTTTGAATACTGATTGTAAATAGAAAAGTGATGAAGTTTATACGATATTTTCGTAAAATAATAACAAATGGTACACTGTAATGAGAGAGAGAGAGAGAGAGAGAGAGAGAGAGAGAGAGAGAGAGAGGTCGAGGGTCGATTTAAGAACCTTATCGTTATCCACATTATTCACGTTATCAGTCCGTAAAATGTCGCATCATTAAACCCACCAAATTAAAAATGCTAAATAATGCGCCGCGAGAGAGAGAGAAACGGACACAAAGGATTATGCTTACTTAGACCTCATAGTGAGAGAGAATTATGCTCACCTTGACCTTATGATGAACACAGGTGCAGTGGAATAAAAAAACCAAATGCACGAAAGCCCTTCAAAGAGAGGTTCCGAAACACCTGGATTTAAAAGAACGCAAACTTTCAAGCGACAAAATAAGCAAACCTAAACAAAGACGTGAATGCTGGAACATCTATTTGCCTTTGCATTTACCAAAGGTCATTGACACCCAGTGCTTCAGTTAAATGCATTTGCATGAACGAATACTTTCGCAAGAGCCACTTCGGGGAAGATGAAGGATCATAACGAACACACACGAACAACGAGTGATGGTCACCGTATCAAGTCAAACAGTTAACAAATAGGTAGGTACGGTATTACAAAAGACAACTACAAAATATAAAGAAAACCCGAAGTACAATATTTCAGACTATACTGGTATCTAATTAATTCATTCTAGCTATGACTGCTATTATCAATTTTCTTATTTTTTCCCAACACCCCTCTAATTATCCTTTCCGTGGCCAACAGAGCACTTTCCTGTAGGCCCTAGTTCGAGGTTTGTGCATCCAGTTCTCTCCACTTGTCAATACCGAACTCTATTTCCATATATCTTTTCATGAGCCAAGCTGTCTCTACAAGGGAATCAAGGCTACTAGCATTTTTAGTTTTCTGTAAAAGAAAACTACTGAGATGGCTATTCGTCTGTCCGTCCGCAATTTTTCTGTCCGCCCTCAGATCTTGAAAACTACTGAGGCTAGAGGGCTGCAAATTGGTATGTTGATCATCTACCCTCCAATTATCAAACATACCAAATTGCAGCCCTCTAGCTTCTGTACATTTTATTTTATTTCAGGTTAAATTTAGCCATGATCGTGAGTCTGGCACAACTATAGGTGCCAACAACACAGGCCACCACCGGGCCGTGGCTGAAAGTTTCATGGATCGTGGCTGAGAGTTTATCGGGCCGTGGTTGAGAGTTTCAAACAGCATTATACGCTAAAAAAATAAATAAATAAAATAAAATAAAAGAAGTAAATGACAAAAAAAAACGAATGGTATGAATAACAACAAATAAGGCAGATAAAGTAAAATAATAAGACATATATCAATTAACTTCGAAGTGAGACTCACGTCAGCCACACAGCAAACCAGCTTTTGCGACATGTCTGGACTTCAGAAGTTCCGAATGACTGAACTACAGGGTTAGAGAGATCGTTCCATAATTTAGTCTCGAAAGGAATAAAATTCTAAAAAAAAACTGTGTGGCACTGAACCCCACAGAAGAAAAGGCAAGACTATAGGATCAATTGCCCATCTAATAATAAGATCTGAATGCCAAGGACGATCAGAATTATGAAATATCTTACACAGCAAGCGCAAGGCGCTAACTAAACAACGGCGTCCTGGGATTAGTATCCACATCAGGGATAAGAAATCGGATCTTTCATAGATAGTGACCCCCAAGGGTTTTGACCCGGTATGTACCCACCTTTGCGGCGTGTTTAGTACAAGCCCGCTGGGGATTACCGTAAAAACATAAACAAAACACTGTAAATATCATGAAGATATGACCCCTAAGAAATATTAGTCCTCGATAACGACCCCCGAAAACCCTTGGGGTCACAATCTAGGAAAGATCCAAGAACTCTAACAGAATACAGAAGAATGAAAGAATCAAAACATTTCCCGCAGGCCAGCCAAGTCTCCATAAATTTTGAAAGACTTCAAAGAGCGTACAGATTCTTTTTGTGTGCAACTGAAAAAGAGATAGGCCGGATATGTTTCTCAAAAGGGAACTTTTAGTCTGACATCTTAAATTTTAAGTGAGCTGCATGTAGCTGAAGGGACAATGTCAATGAAACGATGTGGTCTGGGGGATCCAATGTCCTACCTAGTACTGCTGACAAATTTGCACCACGCACTACATATAGCAAACTATCCGTTGAGAGATCCAATTTGATAAATAAAGCAAAACACTGTAAAATGTAAAAAAATGGAAAATAACTACAATATGCGTACTGGTTATAAAATAATGTTATACCGAGTGTGATATTTCCCCGGACAAACAATATGAGACGAAAAATATATACAGCTTTCAGCTTCCATAAATTTCCGCGTTCCGTATGAAAAGGAAATAAGAGTATTTTTTTTTGTCTTATCCTTCATTCTTGCATTTTTGAAAGCATAAATCATAATTTTCATTACACACGCTAACTCACGTAAGAGTGAAAGCATTTATGTATGGAACACGCAGGTGCTAATATAAATAAATAAGAATCTATGAATTCAGAGACTACATTTTCATAAATAGAATGGAGAAAAGCATAATATATAAATACAATAAAAACCAAGCTGTGGGTCGGCTTGAAAACACTCGGGCGCGCGCCCACACACACACACACACAGTTCTGCCCGTCACTTAGTGAGTGCGGGAATGAAGTGAATCCCGATATGATTTTCAGAGCGAAATAAAAAGCATCGATTAATGACAGAATTTGGCTTAAAAAACATTAATCTTAAGGAAGAATTTCGAGCCATATTCTTAAAGAATTAAGTCCGTGGCTAAATTCTACCACAAACTCTGCCAACACGCAGTTTTAATGAACTGCTTTGAAAGTATTCTCTTTTCCAGCCGTACTTTTAACGTAATAAATAACAGAAAGTTTTGTCCAAATAAATAGGAAGGAAGATTATGTTCCAGGAAATTTCTCTTCCCCAACGTATTATTTTTGGTACCGGTAACGACAACAAGAAAATTGTTTCAGAAATATTATCGTCCGCTCACCTCTCCCTCTCTCCCGCTACCATTTTTTTTTTTACGGAAAAATAAAAAATAATTTTCGAACTTTTCCGTTCTCTTTCTCTCTCTTAATATTACTAGCAACAACAAACACGAGTGTTTTCGTAAAACTCTCTCTCTCTCTCTCTCTCTCTCTCTCTCTCTCTCTCTCTCTCGTTAGCTGCAGTTGCCAGATAAGGCATTCCAGGATTATATAAAAATACACCGTTATTGAACCAGTATGCAGCCATAATGAGAGCAGAGTAACAGCGTTCTATTCAATAAGGCCTTCAACGGCTTAAGCGCCCAATTAGCTATTACCCAAAGCACCAAAAGGGTAGAGGCGGGGAGGGATGCAGGGAGGGGAGGAGGGGAGGGGCTATGGGCGCACTCTAGGAACTCCTGCACCTGATGCAACAGACATTATGGCCTTCCCATGAATAATCACAATGACGATAAACTGAATCGCACGTTCATATTCAACATCTAATGATAATGAGGATAAAAATGGCAGTAATTGTAATGATATAAATATCTGACCAGACGTATTAATAATCATCATTTTCATATTACATTTCTAAAGAAGAAGAAATATAATGCTAAATATTTTTAGAGTAAAAAAATTAAGAGAGCAACTAACTGATGCGGTTTGACGCTTCCAATAAACTAAATAAAACGGTCAAGAAAATGAAAATATGACTCAGGAAAACTTTCATCTCGTTCTTCGCTGAAAAATCACAAAGAAGTGGGCGCAGACATGTTATTGGCTATATCTACATCTACCTATCTATACGAGTACACACGCACACACACACATATATATATGTATATATTACACACACACACACACACACACACACACACACACATATATATATATATATATATATATGTATATATATATATATATATATATATATATATATATATATATATATATATATATATGTAAAAAAAGACTTTCTTTTAGATTCCTAAATACTAAGTTAAAAACATCGTTTTAGTATCGAATTCACTATAACTTTGGAATAGCTTATACCCGAAAGTAATAAGAATTGATATAAGCTCCCACCCTGGCCAGGATTCGAACCTGACTCATTGGTTTTGGAACAATGGTAAACAGCCGACTTTGACCACTCGGTTACCAAGACAGATGAAAGCAGATTCATGTCGAATTCAGGTTCTGTGCTCAGAATCGATATCAACACAGCCTCACAATGATAGTTTACTGGTAAGTTTGCAGCACTTGGTTAATGCTGAATTTCTGCACCAAAAGTCGAGGTTCGAATCCTGGCCGTGGTATGTTATTTCTAAGGTATAGTGAATCCGATATTGAGATGTCTGTGGCTTTAATGCTTTAGAATATACAAGTCAAAACTGTTCAAGTGCGACAAAACTTCAAGAGTATTCTAAAATTATGTAAGAAATTGAGAAGGCAGAGAATGTAGTTTTTACAGTTATATAAGTATCTGCTGAAGAAGTGAACAGTACAGTCTATCTATCTATCTATCTATCTAATACACACACACACACACATTACATTATTATGGTAGTATATATATATATATATATATATATATATATATATAAATATATATATATATATATATATATATATATATATTTAAACTGAAAAAGCAATAAGGGATTAGATTACACTTGAATATGATGATCCTCTACTAAATGAGTCTGAACTCAGCTGATATATGTACATATGAGCAGAAACAGATACCTGCCCTTAGTCAAGTGTGGTTAACGTTACCTCGTCTCTGATATTTCGGGTGCGGGGTCTGAATCGTGCCACGAGCATATTTTCTTCAATTGGTTCATCATTTAGACCTTATGTTTTGTAGTTAAGAGGGCAATGTGGTTATCAAAATTATACATACAAACATATATATATATATATATATATATATATATATATATATATATTATATATATATATATATATATATATATATATATATATATATTATATATATATTTATATATTTGTCTATAAAAAAATTATCATCCTGGAGTGATATTACCAATTTAACACCTTAGTTTGTAAAAATACCTTGATGTATTATTAATTTTGAAAGAGCAATCAATTATCTATATCTGATTAAAATGAATTTCAAACGTCATTAGATCTCCAATACAAGGACTACTCTCACAGACCTTTGCGAAATTAACAATTATTTTCTATATCGGTCAGTCAATAACCAGTTACGAGAATGGAAAAAAAGATTTAACAAAATTCCAATTTTACCTGCACACATCAATCTATTTATAAGTAATTCTGAGAACATCAGTAAAATATAAATAAAGAAAAATGTGTTTGCAATACATTTACAATATATTGTCAATTTACCTGAAAGTGACAACTCATGAACTGGCTGTCAGTCAACGCGTCATTAAGAATGGTATCACTGATGACTTTCTCGATTGACATAAATAGCTCTTCCCTCGATCATACTAAAATCTGACAGGTTTGGATACGGTACGTTTATTTTTGCAACACATTTTGAAAATTTTCATTATATATATTTTAAAAAGTTGCGTATGATATATATACTGTATATATATACATATATACATATAAATAAATAAATAAACAAATAAATAAATAAATAAATAAATGTGTTCATAAACAAAATATCATATAAATACATGTAATAAATTTCAAGGTGAAGAACAGCCATTACGTAATTTTTTAAAACTTTTTGTTAGTATCTCCTTGCGTTTCAATAATTAATTCTACGTCATTTTCTAAAGACTGAAATAAATAAATGACACAGAATGACATAAAAAGGTACAAGAAATTACAAATATTCTATAAAAATAATATATGTTGTTTAAAAAATAACAAATTGCAGGTATGTTCGTTATCTTTCCTACCAAAGTATTTATTATTTTAGATCTTGTTTTACTTCTTATGTAATTTTATGTCATTATATGTCTTTTGCTCGTTTCAATCTTTTTAAGTTGACACCGGAGGAGTGCTGAAACATAAAGAGATAATAAGAACGGATAAAAAAAACTATCCTATCGTTGACCTTCGTTGAACAAGTCATGACTTCGTTTAATACATCTACTGCATCACGCTTGCCCATAAATGTACTGCAAAC
Organism: Macrobrachium rosenbergii; assembly: GCF_040412425.1. NCBI lineage: Eukaryota > Metazoa > Arthropoda > Malacostraca > Decapoda > Palaemonidae > Macrobrachium > Macrobrachium rosenbergii. The sequence goes on along the minus strand of NC_089771.1, from coordinate 21,543,366 downwards.
TGACATTGTTCCAGTCACTCACGTTATTTTTTCTTTCCATGTCCCTGATAATGAATCTCTGGGACATACTGAATATTAGCGAAAATATGGAAGAGCAACTGGTTTTGCCAGCGGCTTGGACAAACGTCAAATCTGTCACAGAGAATCCACTTTTTGCTCATCCAGAAACAGTACTTAGATGAATGACCTTCTTCAGTACAGTGGCACACATCTTTATTCATAGTATTACAATTTGATCAGTCATACTTTCTCTTTTACTCTAACATCGAATTTTTCGTTTTTATCGAACGACATCTCAGTTTTTTTTATTATTTTACAACAAAGTTTTCAATACAAAAATGAATGTATGTAATATTCATGAAGTGTTACATATGTGTCAGTTCCCTTTCATTCATTTACACTGCAGTACTTGTGTGTGTATGTATGTATGTATGTATGTATGTATGTATGTATGTATGTATGTATGTACGTATGTATGTATGTATATATATATATATATATATATATATATATATATATATATATATATATAATTACACAAATAATTATCAATTATAACCCCACTGGGTGGAAATTATTCTCAAGGTATACAGAATTCCATAATATCTGTGGGTTATATATATATATATATATATATATATATATATATATATATATATATATATATATATATATATATATATATATATATATATATATATATATATATATATATATATATATATATATATATATATATATATATATATACATACAAAATATACAAATATCGTTTAATATCGAATTCTCTTTACCTTGAGAGTAACTTCCACTAAATGGGGTTACAACTGATAAGTGCTATTGCGCCGCCCAGGACTGGTTTAGAAACAATGGCACACAGTGACTTATCGCTTACAGTTCCCCTTGGGCGTAAATTATTCCCAAGTCGTAGTGAATTCGATATCAAACTAAACGAGAAAAGCAAACAAACGCCACAATAATCTACCACCATCATTAGGGAAAGTACACGATGCACCAAAAACAAAAATATCATTTGGCTTATTATGATAAGAGAGGTTGTGCGAAAACGGGGGCGTGTGTTCCCCGACATTCATCTCAATGAGTACTGCGGCCAAGTAATCTGCTAAATGGTCAACCAAGCCTGCCCGGCTCACGTCAATAACAACAAAGACGATTACCGGCTTCAGCGGTGATGGCGATCGTCTTATTACCTCTGTTGGGGGGCAAAATTAACAGAGTTTTGGGGTTTGGCAAAATATTCCCTGGAAAATACGAACTAAGCGGAGATTTTCAGAAAGTGTACACGTACATATCTCTCTCTCTCTCTCTCTCTCTCTATATATATATATATATATATATATATATATATATATATATATATATATATATATATATATATATATATATATATATTATATATACAGTATATATATATATATATATATATATATATATATATATATATATATATATATATATTTCACCTTCAAGAATATTTTTTTTCCAAGGGTGGCTCCAGATACAGTATTGAAGGATGCGGTTGCTGGTCTCATTCCTTCCTCCAACCCCAATTACAATCAATACATATGTATAACTACCACGCATTTCATTCAAAGCTTTCATTAAAAAGTGTGCGTGTGTAACTGCACACGCTAATCTTTGCATATGTAAACTGTCGTATTAAAATATTAGAAAAGCAAAAGGAAAATTTGGTTATCAAACACGTTTTAAACTACACAAATATAATCGGCCAAAACAAAGCCATACAAAAACAAAATAAAAAAAAACAACAGAGGTATCCCGACGATAATACTAATAAAGGTCAAACAGTTAGAACAACAAAAGAAGCGAATTTCCATTACGCAAAACCGCCTACATCCACAGATGAAAACAAGACCCCCTCCCTCCCTCCCTCCCTCCCCCACCTCTCCGGCGGTTCGTTTCACCGTCAAGAGAATATCTCTCAAGGACGTCTACCGGTTTTACTAATGATCAGGAAGGAGGCAGTTTGAAAGCGTCGTTCGGAAGCTTTTAATCTGATTGTGCACATCCTCTCCAAGTGGCATGACAATAAAAAACTCGAACCGAGAGCGAAAAACGAGAAAACAAAGAACAAAACACGGGTAAGACACACTGCGGCTCCGTGTTACGTTAATGCATCAACAAAATGGAAAGAGCAAAAAAGAAAAATCACAAGCGGAAAAGTTACGTAAAAGCAGGAAAAAGCAAACTGAGCAGAATAAAGGGCAGCTCACACACAAAGCAACCATTTGATTCCATTGTGTCTTGTTTCTTTCATTCACTGGTTCACCTTGAAACACAAGCGCAGGTAACATTGCTTTTTACCCCCGTTTCCTTTTCTGCAATTACTTAGCTCGATACCTGCCTTCATACCTACCGTACTCTTCCCCCCTTACTCCCATGACAATAAGCGTTTTACATCCTATCAGCATCCATCAAAACAATTCATCATAACAAAACTGCTTTCAGCATCAAGCAGTTTTTTCTCAGCACGGGCGGAGCCAAGTCTATTGAATGTAATACCTTTAGATCTGAAATCAACAAGCTTAGCTATCATAATATAACCAGGGTGCCCATATGACTCAAGCTGACACAGATTCCGTGAATAAAGGAAGCGACTTCAGAAACAAAGCCACCGTATTTTGTGCCTATGACAGTTACTGTAACGTTCAGGGACCTTATTATTTCATGAAGGCATATAGATGATTACAAGCAACCATCGACTGCCCATCCAAGCTCTGTGAAATACAAATTGTGGGATCTGTCCTAGATAGTGGTCCCTAAGGGTTTTCGGCGGTAGTTATCTGGGACTAATATATCTTGGGGGCTCATTATCTTATGATATTTACAGTCTTTTGTTTATGTTATTACGTTTAATCCTCAACGGGCTTGTACTAAACACGCCGCAAAGGTGGATACATACCGGGTAAAACCCTTGGGGGTCACTATCTGGGAAAGATCCCAAATTGTGAAATAACACATGGCTTTGTCTGCCCCAAGCGTTTTACACCTAATTAGCCTCAAACGCATTCGTTGCATCACCAATTACCAGAGGTCATCTAAAAATTAAAATTGATTAACAAAGGTCATCTCGCAACTGAATAAAATCCATGTCCCGAATATAAAATACATAATCGCGTACCTGTAACTCGCTTTTGAGCGTCCGTCCACCCAAACGTTCTCTAAACAATCACGATGCAGGATAAAAATCTTCAGTAGAGAAAAGAATAAAAAAGTCTCTTCATTATGCTGGAAAAAGAAAGGAGTAAAAAAAAGTCTGTGTATTGTTGACAATAACAACGCCGTCCTCATGACAAATGCAAATGGCAGTGACTCATTTCACCATCTCCCCAACCAGGACCCCCTTTTCCCCCCCTAAAATATGCACGCACAAAAGCGCACGAATTGCTTAAATATGAAATTATATTTACATGAAGCCTAACCACCCTTTTTTTTTTATGGAAGGCAGTATTTGCACCCTAACGATAAAATTTTACCCATTTTGCATTTTATAATATTTATACTAGACAAGTCTCAATTTCTATGTCAGCATTAAAACTATAAATCAACAAAAACTGTCATTCGCAGAAAGGAAAATATTACTTTAAAAACCGTTGTTAAGAACTCTGAAAGCATCAAAGGAATGGAATCGAATATAAAATTTAGGCCAAAGGCCAAGCGCTTGGACCCATGAGGTCATTCGGCGCTGAAAGGGAAATTGAGAGTAAAAAGGTTTTAAAGGTGTATCAGGAGGAAAACCTCGCAGTTGCACTATGAAACAATGTTAAAAGAGAGTGGAAAGTAAGATGGGAGAAAGAATATGAAAGGAGGCACAGTAAAAGGAATGAAAGGGTTTGCAGCTAGGGGACGAAGGGGCACTGCAGAGAACCTTAAGTAATGCCTACAGTTGACGGCACTACCCCCTTACGAGGAACAATTGTTAGGAGAGGATGGAGAGTAAGATGGAAGACAGAGAACATGAACGAAAGTAAAGTAAAATGAATAAAATGGGTTGTTGCTACGAGCCGAAGGGACGCTGCAAAGGACCTTAAGTAATGCCTACAGTGCACCGCGTGAGGTGTACAGGGGTAAAGCGTCAAGGAAACGCAAGATTGAAAAAAAATGTTGGGATACATGAGACTTAAAACAAAGACATAATTATTCCCCCACGTAGTCCTCAGGATTACCATCCATAACAACATCAACAGCAACAGACTACTACTACTACTAATTAACAACAGTAATCAACCCCAACAATAGCAGGAACAGGAGCAGAACGAAATTAGAGGATTAATTAAACAAAGGAAAGGATTAATTAATAACCAAAGGTAGATCAAATGCACCGATCACCCCATCAAGGAAAAATGAATTTAGGCTAACTATATTTTGGACTAAAAATCGGGCTTCTTCAACAAAATTTAGATTATGCATGTAAAGTATATGTAAGTACTGATAATATATTCGAACAAATATGATTATATACATATATATTTCTAGATATTTTTATATGAAATTATTTTTAAACATTTATTTTTAGTTATCTATTTAAATTTATGACGGCGTCAATAACCTAGATGTTGTGACGCCAGTTTTATCAGACATAACCAGTCAATCAATCAATCTCTATAGCAAAGAAATAGTAAGTTGTCTCAAATTCCAATGCAAAGGCTAAAAGAAAAATGACTCGAAATAATTCAAAACTAAAATGATAATTATATGAAAAGAGATGGACAAATGGGAGTGGAGTGAGAAATCCGAAGCTTACAAGCAGAGTAAAAAGGGAGTCACCTGAAGCTTAGGTTAATTCAATGGAAAAAGTTTACCTGTCCACTTACAATTGTTTGCAAATCACATTATAAATACTTATTATTTTTCTCTGAGAGAGAGAGAGAGAGAGAGAGAGAGAGAGAGAGAGAGAGAGAGAGAGCCTCCACGATATTAGCGGCTTCATAAAAATACAAAGCCGGCTCATCTGCATAGCATCAGATCCCTGCATACACACTGTACCATTCATCTCTACCTTACATGGCCTCTCACGGCCCCTGGATACTGTGGCCCTTCCTCTCCAGCACCTCCTTCAAACCATCTATCCAGCTCTCACTAGTTCTTCTCATCCTCCTCGTCCTCACTCTTTTCTCTGACCCATCGTCCCCCAATCTTCCAAATGACCAAACCATCTCATCCTTTTACCAACAGTTAACTTATCACCACTTCTAAGTCATTCCGCATTTCTCACCGACTCGATTCTTCTTACGCCACGAATAATACCTAAACTGTTCATCACAGCAGCTTCATACTTTCCCATTTCATTCAATTTCCACGTCCACACTTCACTTCCATAAAGGAGAGTTAGTTCAACAATCCTTGCCTTCCATAAACACCTTGAGTGGTCCTTCTCCTCATCCTCTTCATCCCCCTCCTCCTCCTCCTATTAATATTATTATTATTTATCATAGTAGTAAACACCGATATCATGCAGCAAATTCATAAAGGAAACAATTAAAGCTGCTGGGAAAAATTATATCTTTAGTATTACGACACATAAAAGAACACGCACATTTTCGAGGCCTCATACATTCATCTGGGATTGTTTGAAATTCTTCTGAAAATTGTACAATGGAAAATATACCAATCAGCGCTGATATCTCAAAGCCATACACATTTTTAATATGGTCCACATTACACAACTCAACTCTTTTCGTAAATAGATAAAAAAAAATGAATAGAAAATTAAGCAATTTTTCTGCAAAATCTGACTGTGAAATGTTATCTCGTACATCAATTAAACGTATGACCTGAGTGGTTCAAATTCACCACAATACGGAGTACAAATTCAGAATTAGTATGTCAAGATGATCGTTAAAAACAAACGCGAAAAAATCAAGATAACATCTCACTGAAATGTCAATCACTGTAAAACAAGCAGCTATCTTTTTGCAATTTAATTCATTAAACAAAGAACCACAGTTGCTGAGATCTTAATTCAGAGATTACAGCATCCCCGTAAGGTTCCTGTGATCTTCCCATCAATTATCATCACGTGAACGAGACGGTTTAAGTACCTCTAATTGGCAACTCTGCTATTATTTCAGTGTGTAGGAAGGAGTCATGCTATTTCGTCTCGACACATTGCTAATAAACTACAATTTTGCTTTACCCCCCCTAACCCTATGTCAGTCTTATTTATCTAATTGCCCATATATTGCAAAACTTCTTTTCTTATTTATCTAATTGCCCATATATCGCAAAACTTTTCCCATTTATCGAATTGCCCATATATTGCAAAACTTCTTTTCTTATTTATCTAACTGCCCCTACATTGCAAAACTTCTTTTCTTATTTATCTAATTGCCCATATACTGCAAAACTTTTCTTATTTATCTAACTGCCCATATATTGCAAAACTTCTTTTCTTATTTATCTAACTGCCCCTACATTGCAAAACTTCTTTTCTTATTTATCTAATTGCCCATATATTGCAAAACTTCTTTTCTTATATATCTAACTGCCCGTATATTGCAAAACTTCTAGGTTTATTTATTATGAAAGAACTGTGATTCGAAAATGATTGGAAGCGCAATTACCCTATACCAGCCTTCTTTATGCTGCAGTTTCGAAAGGTGACCGAGTGAGGCCACTCCACCAAACACAAAAAAAGCTAATATAAATTAGGAAAAATCGATTTGTCATCAAGTCACTAATGCCGTACATCTATTTTCTGATTAGGCATAATTACTCGATGAATTAATAAACAGGCAAAGATTTCCTCACACTACATATTTATCGTTATCTTACCTTATGAAGTCGGTTCCCCTATCCTTTATCCTTTGTGTTTCAGGAAGAAAAGTTCTAAGCCTCACTTAATTGTGTCCCTCTTTCTGTGCTTTCCCGCCGAGTAAACACGTGTTAATACACGAACCATGTAAGCCCTCCACCAAACAGCGAAGAGGAGGAGGAGGAGGAGGAGGAGGTATCCACAAGAGAAGGTAGGGGAGATGGAGGAGCAATGGGTGTATAGGAGACGTGGAGGTAGAAATGGAGGAGGCGGAGATCATCCAGCCCGATATCTTGTGCCTCTACACCATCCTATTACTACTAACTCCCCACCAGTCGCAAAACAGAAACGACCCCATTAATGTGAAACTGTTCGTAATTGGGGCCGCCTGCTCCTGGAAATTGACAATTAGCGACAAAGAGGAGCCCCATTTTGGGGTTTTGTTTGATCTCAGGGGGACCATGCGCCCACCTGATAGGCTCCGCCGGGTTGTCTAGGTACACGGAGGTGCATGATTGCACTTCGTTATCCTCTTATCCTCATGGCTGGGTCTATCTCCCCGTTCACATAATTACAATCGTTAAACTGTTCTAATGTTCTGTAGACATTCTCATACTTATGATCATTCTAAAACACAGACAACAGACATATAAACATATATATATATATATATATATATATATATATATATACATGTAAATATAATTCTATATAAATATGTACATATATTATATAAATATATATACATACAATATATATATATATATATATATATATATATATATATATATATATATATATATATATAAATGCATATACCTTTGCCTCTTAGAAGAGAAAACTCCAGCAAGTTTTCAAGAAGACTTTTGGGACGAGTTTGCTCGTCCCATACAACTTCTTTTTCAGGCTGCGACCCACCACACTTCACTACCGTTAGATGTTCATTCACTGATTACTACTGTACGTCAACAGAAGCGCCAACGGATCGATCTTTCATCAGGAAACGATTCTAACCCCTCCGTGTGATCGAACTCTTTTGCTGGTAAGGCGAGGGTGTCGACCATCTAATTATAAGTACTATTTCTCTCTCTCTCTCTCTCTCTCTCTCTCTCTCTCTCTCTCTCTCTCTCTCTCTCTCTATATATATATATATATATATATATATATATATATATATATATATATATATATATATACTTGTATATGTATGTATATATAGAAATAATCAACACACATTCACATGTGGAGCAGAAATAAATTTTTGACTCACATTAGGATCGAACCCAGGTCTTTCAATTGAAAGACAAGGGCGCTGCCCACTAGGCCATACAAGTGTGCGTTTGTGTTTGCGTGTCTGTGTTTTAGAATGATCAACTGAAAGACCTGGGTTCGATCCTGATGTGTCAGAAATTTCGTTCCACTTCAAGCTGTTGTGAGGTTTTATACCTGTTGTCTATTTCAATGCAAAAGGGGAGCGTTATATTATACCCGCCCTCTACTTCACCTACAGGTTGCGTAAGTTGTCCGTTCCCTTTCCCCCTTAAACTGTGAGCGTTTGTCAATTTCCCCGTTACGTTCAAGGGAGCATGGGTGGTTGTTATCTACGTCTGCTCTCTTTACAAAACTTTATGAGGAGGTTCTTTTGCATAGTTCCTAAGAGCTCTCCGCTCACCACCATCACTGGACGAATCACAAGGTGAGTTACGAGTGGCGTAAAACCTGGTCCGTCTTGGGAAGGGAAGTTTAATTCTTTGCGATAAGGTCTGCTCTTTCTACTGATATATATGTATGTGTGTATATATATATATATATATATATATATATATATATATATATATATATATATATATATATATATATATATAATTTAATTTCTCCTTCATGACTGAATTCTTACTTACTTAGAATTTTCCTCTCAGAAAAAAAAAGCCCGACATGTAAAACCTGGATCTGATTTACATGCAGTTTTCGATTAAATGTACGTTGAAATAGGAGCAATACTGGTCGCTGGTATAGTGGTTAGTGTCTTGGTATGCCACTCAGATGTCAAGAGTTCGCGCCTCCCAAATGGCTCTGTATCATGATCAGTTACTGCCGCGGTGTGAGGTCTGTGGTGGGAGGCTGAAACCAACATACTCTTTGAAAGCTTGAATTTCAAGTCAATGCCCCCGTGGGTTTGTTCCACATGAATCAAGATTCCTATCTGCGCAGAACCGATACCAAATTTCACAAAAAAGACGGTGTTTGCCATAAGTTCTGTACTGGTATCTATGTCAAGCTTGCCTTTAAAAATGCTTATAGATACATATGAAGAGAGTATGTATTACGGGAATAGAAAAAAAAAAGGTACAGCAACCATAAAAAGGAGGAATTATAAAAAAAAAAATCAGCAAGAACGCGAATAAAGGATGCAAATCGGAAAAAAAAATGAAAATAAATGTTTTGGACGTATGAAGAGGGAAAGTAAAAATGAACCGAAAAAGGACAGGTGGAAAATACAAGGTATAAAGAAAACAAAATGAGAAAAGAAGAAGAAAAAGACTCAGTAGGAGTTTTATACACGACGTGTAAAAATGACAGGCACTGAAGAGAAGCTAAAAATAAAACGAATGGCGAACTTGAAAACGGATATAAAATAGAGCATAAAGCCGCAAAAGCGAACAGAAGAGTGTAAGTGATCCTTTGTTACTGGAGGCAAACTCCAGAGCGATTCTGGTCTGGAACGGAAATAATGATCGCGAGGCCAGTGGGAGACAGACGGGGGGCAATGTTACAGTAACTAAAAACGTAATAAATCCCCTGGGTGGGGCTCTGTACCAGAAGCTCAAAGGTCAAACGTCATTGCTGAGCAAAACGAAAGACAGAAAAACAAAAACGACAAAAAAAAAAAACAAAAAAACATGGGGGTGGATTAGGAGATATCCCCCGTAGTCAGTCATGCAAGGTGGGGGTGGCAGGGGAAGGAGAGGGAATGATCAACCGGCAGCATAAAAATTGGGTTTTTGCAACAATGAGATAAGATCTGCATTAAGAAACAACGCTCAAAGCATGAGCGACGATAATGACGATAACAGTGGCATGGAGGGCAGAGTCATTATATTCGTGCATGACTAAACATCAGGTTCATGATACAGAACCATGAATAATGACAACGGACATTTCATTAATAAGTGAGACTTCCCAATATGATAATAGTGGTGACGTTGAAACTAACCTATCTTCTAAATACTTAAATCAAAATTAGTATCTATTAATTCAAAATGTAAAAATAACAGTAGCAACGCATAGCAAGGAACTACTAAGTTTTTTGAGATGTTCTGAACAAAAGATATTGTATGATGAATAATATATTCATTTTGAAACTGACTTCAGGGTACACGCCCTACAGGTCCTGTGAGTCCTTCACCAAATCAAAATACTAAATTTCCGTAAAGACACCTCATTACGTTGAAGAGTGTTTTACAACACAAACATACACCAATACCTAATTCATTCCACACCTACATCACGTTCCTGACCAGTGCCTTGAACATCCGCGACATCAGAAATCAACTCACTCAAGTGTCTGCATTACCTAAGTCGGTGCATGTATCATCCCAGTCCTAAACTAGTCAAGAAAAACCTCACCTTCAAAACTTACCTGTCTTAATAATCTCATAAACACAAACTGGTCTCCATAATGTATGA